>NC_081815.1:11335357-11637500 GCF_030704535.1 Vitis vinifera | reverse complement strand
GAATAGGAAATAACTGATATGAAGCTGGAAAGTCAATCAGTCATTAATCCATGCCATAAATCACGCCCAATCAAGCCAGATTAGCCCTCAATAGCTTGGATTAAATTTATTACACCTTCATTTTCCTTTGGCCAAACTTGGAATGTCCTGCGTTAGAATCAACCCTAATATCTTGAATTAGCCCATTAAGTGCTTCTTTGATCTTCTTAGATCTTGCTTTAGTAATAGGCTCAACTGGAACATGCAATGGATCCTTGAATGCTTGTTGATTCTCATCAATTAGTTTCAATAGTTTTTAACAACTACTTTTAATAATAAAAGTAAATTCAATCGTAAATTAATTGTTTTGTTGTGAGATTAACTTTATACCTAGAAAATTTTAAAATGTCGATAACTTTAATATTTTTAAACATTGTAATGAAATAAAAACTTGTTTCTTTGGATATGATAAAAAGTATGTGTTATTATTTTTTTAAAATGTAGATAAATGATAATGGGAAGTGAGAAATCCATATTTGAAAGTTGTATCCAATCACTCTTTAAAATCATGTTTGTCTTTGAAACAACATTCTTTTTAGCATCCAAGAATATATTTTGTAAAGGTTTAAAGATGATATTCTTCTTTCAGTCTTTATTGTATTTATATCAGTCTAAACAGTTATAGATTTCCCAAATTTTTAGACATAGCAAAAAAACAGATTTTTTTTTAAAGCATTTTACATGTATCAACTTTTTGGAGAGTGGCTTAGTGTTGTCTATGACATATTCCAAATGGATCTTTAACATGGCATGCCAATGAGATGCCTTAGTATAAACTTTGTGTCCATGTAATGCATTGGCTTCCATTGAGACAAATGTTGCACTATTGAGTGTTAATACATGCTTAACTTTGACTAAATCACGTTTCTTCATTATTATATTTTATTGCATATAAAGACACCATGCAGCCAACCATTTGCTCTTGTCCTCTATGAATCCTCTCTACTAGCATTAATGTACATAGGCTACATGGTAAGAAAATTATTCCCATGAGGAATAGGTATCAAAAATAAAAAGAGGCAAGAGACATAAACAATGAAGATAAATTTTTCATATTTTCCTAATGAAAAGGAAAATATTTCAAATAAAAGAAATTTGAAATGAATTATTTTAAAAAAATCAGATGAAGACTTAAGAAGTGTTTATTTTTTAACTGAATAGAAAAAAAAATCAAAATATTTGATTTTTTTATTAAATTAAAAGTAATTTGTTGATATCAACTAACAAAACTAAATTGAACTATCGATAAGAAGTTCATTTTAATTATATTAATTGATATCAATAAATTACTTTTAACTAAAAAAAAAAAAAAAAAACCTCATCTTAAAAACCAAAAAATTGAGGCAAACGGTCCTTGGTGAGCCCTTCTCACTAACTCAAAATATTAAAAATGGAGACCATCTTTATTTATTTTGAACGACTGATGGGATGGAGGGTCTTGAAGAATATCACTTTCAATGTTATGATCACTCTAAATCCTATGGTCTAAAAGCTGTCCTTGGACCATTGGTGTTGTTTGAGATAAATGCAAATCAACACGTACAAGATAACTACTTCATTTAATTTGGTGGTTAGGAGCCTAGGATAAAGTCATGATAAGAATATAATAGACAATAGTAACTTTTCATGTAAAACTAATTAATGACTAAGGATTAAAGATTTTAAATTAAATTTATACAAGGGTTATTTCCTTAACATTTATTACCTAATTAAAAAATTTGATATATTTAAACTTATAAATTTTAAGTAATAAGATTGTCAAAGAGAAATAAGAGAAGAGAGAAATAGACTTGAATATAAAAGATACTTAAACTTTAGGAAAAAAAAAAGTATTTATTTTAATTTTAAGTTACAATGTTAATTATTTTATAAAATAAACTTAATCTATTTAATAATTTAAATTAAATTATTAAATTGTATTAAATCATTAATTAATTTGTTAAACACCATCTATGATTTGGACTAAAGTTGAATTATCATAGGAATTATTTAGGTTGGTTGGATGTCTAATTCGGTTCGAAGGTACTGAGATTTTAAGTTTCATCTGGATATTGTAGCAAAATTTCATTGAAATATCATCTCTTCATTTATGACATATGTGCTTGGTAGATGATATCCATACACTGTTTTGATCTTGCAATGAATTGATAAGGATTTGGAATTTTGGGAGGAGCCAGAATTCCACCAATTCTCATTCATAATGGAAGACCAACAAGTGTGGAAAAGCCTAGTTAATGGTCATCCGTCAACTGCCAGAGAATTAGGCTACCTAAATTTGAAATAAAGGGATTGAGAAGAAAAGTGAGTTTAATTTCTTGAGAGCCAACTAACATCGTGACAGATTAATGCGATTGATACCAAAATAATAAGACAAATAAAATGATGTGTGACACAATTGCCTCGTTAGTTTTGGACGTTGATATAATGCGTTCCCATCTAACAGAATCGACTTGCATGAATGCAAACTCAAAAGTTTTTGTTGCAACAAATTTCTTGATTGGAAAGCGGGTAAAGGTGCTCCACAAGGGAAAAGGAGAACCTTATATTATAAAAATAGGCATAAAAAAATTGGTGCGAAATAAAGTTGCAAGTGGGAAAATATGGTTTGAAACCTATGTTGATTCCTTGAAATTATTCATTTCCATTCCAAGTTGGAGGGTTTCAAATTTCAACTCAAACATCATGCAGGCCAACATGTCCATGTCAACATTTGAAGTTGATAGAAACTATAAAAAAAAATTATCAAGAAAGACGGCCTTTCGTACTTCCTAACATTTTCCATCATGGAGTTCAAACAAACTAATATTCTTTTCCCACCCATGCCTTACTAACTAGATTGAGTTATCACACAGCGGAGACAATCATTAATTTGTACAAAATCTCCTCACTCTTAGATTTTCCTAAACAGGTCCAGAAATTTGGCCCTAATCTTCCATCAATTTTGAGAATAATACTAGATATTTTTTAAATGGGTTCAGAAATTTGGCTCATAATCTTTCATCAAATTTGAGAATAATCCTAGACTTTTCTAAATGAGTTCAAAAATATGATCTATAATATTCTGGAATTTTCGTTGATTTAGTTTTCATTTTTGATTGTCATTTACAACCATAAATTATGACATTGACTCTGTGATCGGCCGAGTGAATATGAATAGAGTCTTCGTGGTTAGGTCCTTAAGTCTCCAATCTCTATTCAAACATATATACACTATCGTTTTGAGATTGATTAAGGGTTTAGAAGCACTTCAACCCATATGTATATCAAATTTGATTTCCAGATTCCCAAACCATCAATGGTCGGATGTATGTTTCGATTCTTCCTTTACTTCCACATTTAATATATGCTTTTAAGTTTTTTTGAGCATGTTTAGATTGATTTTAGCACTTGGAATTGGTATTAGAGCCATTTTATTGTCTCTTGCCTTGATTATCTACAATCCGGAAAAATTAATTATGTGCCTTGATTATTTTTATTAATTCTCCTTTTGGTTCCTTTTGTGTCCATGGCACTCTTTTTCTGGTCGAAGTGTTAGGAGGTCAAGTTTACAACAAAAAAAAAAAAAAAGAATTTTTTCTAGAAATTTAAAAATTCGGGTTTTTTTTTGTGAAAATTTCATAAATTTGGTACTTTTTGTGAAAAAATTTCATATTTTTGGTGTTTTTATGAAAAATTCATAAATTTGGCATTTTATGAATACTATTTTATGGAATTGAGATTTGGATAATTATGTGCTTAAAATTATGTCATTTTTGTATGTGTAATTTATTGTTTTCCCTATACATGCAATTTGAGTTTTTTTTTAGTACATAAATTTAGACAATGTTCATATATGTAAATTTTGCTTATGGTTGCATAGAATTTGTATGAACAAATTTGTGAATAAAATTAAATGTCTAGTGATCCATATAATTTAATTAATTAGGGATTAGCCACAACATCTTTAATTATGCAAAATTATATATTAAGTGTTTTAGGATCACATATAAAAAAATGACATTGATTGTAATTAATCATATTTAAATATAATAAATTTTATCCCACATGAATTTTTATTATAGTTGTATGATTAATTAGGATAGAATATCAAATTATATTCTTAATTTATCCACATGAATTAGGAAATGAACATAATTTTATAGTTTTATCATAAAGTTAAATGGATCTAACTAAATTAGAACTTTAGCCCATAGATAAGTTTTAAGTCATTAGATTCATATTTTTGTAACATGATTTACATTGGTAAAACATGATATATGTTCATTAGCCTCAAATTATTTTTATATAAGCATGTATGTTTAATTTTATGCAGTCATGCAACTTGCAAAATTTTTTGATATAAGATGTGATATTCCCAAACTAAAGTGTGACAACTATAAAGTATGGAAGAAGAGAACTCTCTTCATTTGGAGTGGATGAACATTGATTATGCTATTAGGAAAGACAAATCGATCATTATTGCAACCAACACTATAGATGAAAAGGCTCTTTGTGAACGATGGGAGAGATATCGCCTTAGTGTGATGTTCATAAAGACCAAAATTTCTGCTAGTGTTTGAGGTTCAATAGATCAACATGATAAGGTTAAGGCATTACTAAAGGCTATTGATGAACAGTTTAAGACTTTAGATAAGACACTTGTCAGCACCTTGATTATGATTTTCATCCTTAAGGCTCACCAATGTGAGAGGTGTGCGTGTAAATAAGGGACATTGCAGCTCAGCTGAAAACTCTTGAGGTTGAGTTGTCTGAATCTTTCTTTGTGCACTACATACTGAACAATCCACAACAATATGGACCCTTCAAAATCTGTAACAACACATATAAGTATAAATGGTCAATCAATGAACTTCTAACCATGTATGTTCAAGAGGAAGGGAGGCTAGTAATGGAAATGGAAATGAGTACATTACTGGCGACACAAGGAAAAAACCAGAAACAAGCCAAACAAAAGGGGAAAGGTAGAATAGTGCCCCAAGGAGGAATAAAAAAGGAATCCTAGTGTTTTTTTTTTTTTGGCAAAAAGAAGGGACATGAAGAAGGATTGTTCTAAAATTTTAAAATGGCTTAAGAAAAAAGATAATCCAATCTCATTTGTTTGTTATGAATCTAATATGGTTGATGTTAATCATAATACATGGTGGATTGATTTTGGTTCCACAATCCATATTTCAAATACCTTACAAGGTATGTAAAACCTAAGAAAGCTAGTGGGAAGTGAGCAGTGCATCTATTCAGGAAACAAGATGCATTCACATGTGGAGGCATTGGAACATGCACTTTAGTTTTAAGTAGTGGTTTTGTTTTAAATTTGGAAAAGACATTTTATATTCCAAGTTTTTCTATGAATTTGATTTCGGTTTCAAGACTTGTACATTTTGGTTATTCCTTTAACTTTTCAGAAACATCCTTTAGTTTATTTTATAAATCTAATTTTGTTGGAAATGGTACATTGTTTGATGGTATTTTCACTATCAATTTCCAAAAGGATACTACTCATAATGCTATGCATGTTCACACTAGTGTTAAATGATGTGTTATGAATTAAGATTCCTCTATGTTGTGGCACTGGAGATTGGGGCATATCTCTATAGAAAGAATTAAGATACTAGTAAATGATGGAGTACTTAGCACTTTGGATTTTACTGATTCTGACACTTGTGTGGACTGTATTAAGGGAAAACAGACCAAAAATTCAAAGAAAGGTGAAAAGAGGAGTACAAACATATTGGAGATCATACATTTAGACATTTGTAGTCCACACATGGACTCATATGGTTCGAAATACTTCATCTCTTTCATAGACAATTACTCACGATACATATATCTCTACTTGCTTCATAACAAGAATGAAGGGTTAGATGCCTTTAAGGTTTTTAAAGCCAAAGTAGAGAACCAATGCGGAAAAAAATTAAGATACTAAGAATAGACAAAGGTAAAGATCTTATGATAGATACACTCATAATATACCATGCTTAGTTCTCTAGACTAGAATGGCATAGCAGAAAGAAGAAGTTGAACGTTATTGGACATGATATGGAGTATGCTTAGTAGCTTTAAGCTTCTTAAATCCTTGTGGGTTGAAGCTCTTAAAACAACAATGTATATATATTGAACCAAGTTCCAATTAAGGTTGTCCCAAAGATGCCATTTAAAAGTATGGAAAGGTTGGAAACTGAGTTTGTGACATATATGCATTTGGGGGATGCCCGTCTAAAGTAAGAATTTATAACTCACAAGAAAAGAAATTGAACCCAATGACTATTAGTGGATTTTTAGTTGGATAGACTAAAAGGTCTAAAGGGTACATATTCTACTATCCATCCACAACATTAAGATTGTAGAATCAAGAAATGCAAAATTTCTTGAGAATGACTTATTCAGTGGGAGTTATCAATCCTAGAGCATAGTCTCTAACAAATATCAACCTTTCACCTCAAGTGAAAGGTTGGTTATCATTCACAACACTCCTTAAGTTCAAATAAGAGTTGATCAACTAATCGTTGAAGTTTCACAAGTTGCTGAGAATAATCCAGTAGATCAAGTTGTTCAGGAAATGCCAAAAGTTGTTGAACAACTAGTTAAACAACATGATCCTTAGGAAAATGTTGATTCAACATTAAGGAGATCAACTAGAGCAAGGAAATCAACAATTCCTAGTGATTATGTTGTGTATCTACAAAAATCGGACTATAACAGGATGTAAATGGGTCTTTAAGACAAAGAAAGACTCATTAGGCAACAATGGATGATATAAAACAAGACTCATTGCTAAAGGATTCATTTAGAAGAAATGAATCAACTACAAGGAGACCTTCTCTTTTGTATCTAAGAAAGATTCTTTTTCATATTACTATGGCGTTGGTTGCACATTTTAATTTTGAGCTACAACAAATGGATGTGAAAATGGTTTTCCTCAACGAAGATCTAGAGGAAGAAGTTTACATGAAACAACCATAAAGATTTTCCTCTAAAGATGGCAAACATTTGGTGTGCAAGCTCAAGAAATCCATATATGGATTGAAAAAAGCTTCCTGTCAGTGGTACTTGAAATTCCACGATGTTATCTCTTCACTTGGGTTTGTAGAGAACATTATGGATCAATGTATATACCATAAGGTCAATGGGAGTAACATCTGCTTCCTTATTCTACATGTGGATAACATTTTATTTGCAACTGGTAATAAGGGTTTGCTACATGAGTTGAAACAATTTCTATCTAAAAACTTTGACAAAAAGGATATGGGTGATGCATCTTATGTCATTGGTATTAAGATACATAAAGATAGATTTTGAGGAATTTTGGGTTTGTTTCAAAAGACCGATATCAACAAAGTTTTAGAGATATTTAAGATGAAAGATTATTCACCAATTATAATTCCCATTGTGAAAGGTGATAAGTTCAATTTGAACCAATGCCCAAAAAAATGATCTTGAAAGGAAACAAATGAAGAACAATCCATATGTTTTTGTCGTTGGAAGCCTAATGTATGCTCAAGCCTGCACAAGACCTGACATTGCATTTGTTGTTAGGATGTTAGGAAGATATAAGAGTAATCCAGGTACAAACCATTGGAGAGCTGCAAAGAAGGTGTTAAGGTACCTTTAAGGGACAAAGGAATACATGCTTATGTATAGACGTACTAATAATTTGAAAGTGATTGACTACTCAGATTCAGACTTTGTTGGTTTTTTTGATTCACGAAAATCAACATTTGGATTCATTTATACGTTCGTCAATGGAGTTGTATCCTAGAGGAGTGCAAAATAGACTTTGATTGCTACTTACATTATAGATGTTGAGTTCATATCTTGTTTTGAGGCTACCTCACATGGTGTATGGATGGAGAGTTTCATTTTTGGGCTTAGAATCGTGGATTCAATTTCTAGGCCATTGATGATATATTGCAACAATTCAACTGTAATTTTTATGGCTAAAAAAACAAAAGTGGTATTCGAAACTAACACATCAACATCAAGTATTTAGCCATAAGGAAACATGTTAAGGAGAAACATTGGTTATTGAACACATCGACATTGAATTTATGATAATTGGTACTTTGACAAAAGGCATGCCACCATTGAAATTCAAGGATCATGTGGATAAAATGGGACTTGGTTCCTTTGTATGATTTTCGTTGTAAGAACGAATGTTATTTGTGATGAAACTCTATTTATGTGATAATATTTTCTCCTATTTGTTTCTAATTTGTGTACACATTTATTCATTTAATAAATATTGCTAATGTTTGGACCTAGAATAAATATAGGGTTTATTTATTAAGTAATGAAGACAAGTATTTAAGAGACATAATGCATTGTTATACGTGGAAAATAATACTCGTTTTAGAGAACCTATTGCCATGATTCATATATTTTGTTTCTTACTATGATGAATGATGGAATATGTGGACCAAGTGGGAGAATGTTAGATTTTCCTAAATGGGTCCAGAAATTTGACCCATAATCTTCTATCAATTTTGGGAATAATGCTAGACTTTCCTAAATAGGTCTAGAAATGTGGCCTATAATATTTTGGGATTTCCATTGATTCAGTTTTCCTTTTTGATTGCCATTAACAACCATAAATTATGACATTGACTTTGTGATGTGTAGGGTAAATATAAATAGTGCCTTCATGGTTAAGTCCCTAAGCCTCCAATCTCTATTCAAACACATATACATTATCATTTTGAGATTGATTAAGGGTTTAGAAGCACCTCGATCCATTTGAATATTAAACTTGATTTTTGGATTTCCAAACCATCAATGGCTAGAGGTATGTTTCTGTTCCTCCTTTATTTCCACATTTGATATATGCTATTAAGTTGTTTTTAGCATGTTTAGATTGGTTTTAGCACTTATAGTCTCATTCCATCAATTAAATTAACCTAGGTAAAACATAGGTTCATGTTTAACTTTCAATTTCTTGTCTTAGTGAAGATAATAAATTTCTTCAAATAATTTAAAGAGAATAGAATGAGAACAAGGAGAAAAGAGAGACCGTTTTTTTTAATAAACCTCTTTATTTAAGGAATATATAAAGAAAGATCACCCTCTTACTAATGTAAGAGAATTCAATAAAGCAAGGAGATTTATCATTGTCTTGGTTGGATTGAGGTATTTATAAGCTTCTTAATTAGGATTTTCCATAAAATTGCACTTTTTTGATAGGCTTTGGTGTAGAGTATCAAATTTATAATAATTGATTTCTAATTTCTTCCCATGGTTCGATAAAACTTTTATGGGTTTGTGCAAATGGCTTTTTAAATAATAGGGTTTTCTTCAATTGTGTATAGATAGTATGATTCAGAAGTATCTGTTTTTATTTAAGATGGATCAAAATTTTAGAGTGTTTGATAAAATTTAATACTTATTACTTAATAATTTAAGTTGATTTTAAGTTAAATTATTCTTAAATTTTGAAACTATTATTTATTTTTCACTTTAAGTATTAAGGTTGTATGGTAAAATTAACTTAAAATTTATTCTAAATAATTAAATTGACATATTTATCCTTATTAATTTTAACCAATATTCATCCTCATTAATTTTAATTCATAGTTATTTTTATTAAGTTTAAACAATAAATTTATTTGTAAAATATCTATATTTAAAGTATTTTAGATACATAAGATAATTATAAAATATTTATTATAAAAAACGAGTTATCAATATGAAATCATAATTTTAAAATGTACTTTTACTAGAATAAACAAATGAGGCAAAATGAATTTAAGATTAAAAATAAGTTACCTATTGAGACTTAATATTTAAAATTAAAAATAACTTAAGTTATAACATTAAATTATTTTACTAAACATAGTTAATTTTTTTACGACTTAAATTAAGTTATTAAATTATTAAATTGATTTATCAAATACACTCTTAATCTTTCTCTTTAAAATAGTTGCATGTTGGATATTAATAAATAAGATTCAAAATTCTCAATAAAGATGAGAATGAATTTAATGATATGTCCCACGTATTGGAGGAATATAGTTATGTTACTACCCTCATGCATGAACAATGCCTACATCTCTTCATACCCTATAAACCCACATGTCGACATTGTGTCATGGATAACGGTTCCTATTTTCACATGTGGCTTAGGGAGTTTGCTTCATTTTCTAGTTGATTCGTTCCCAATTGGTGTACCAACTGATTCTTGTCCTCTCAATGGTCCTCGGTAATGGCGTCATTTGATTCGTTCCTAATTGGTGTACCAGCTGATTCTTGTCCTCTCAATGGTCCCCGGCAACGGCGCCATTTGATTTCGTGCCCAACTAGTGTATGTCCTGTTGATTGGTGCTCAATCAACTAGTGTACCTTGATTTCGGTCCTCAGACGGGAGTAATCAACAAAATTTATAACCTATATCACCATGTACTAGGATAACCTCAGTTAGCATAGCATAGTGGCTCTAGGATCATTCATTGAGATGGGTTTTCACTTCACAACTGATATTAATTCAAAGATGAATTGGTGCTTTTTCATTTCAAGGTTAGCTTTAAAAGAAAACATAATCTTTGGTTGAAAAAGGGTTGGTTTTAAGGTGAAACCAAAAATAAAGTAATGGAAATTACTTACAAAGAAAAGTGTTTCTAGGAGTTTTTGGATCACTGGGCTCAGGTTCCTATTACAAAAAGGAAGTTCCGGTCACTTGAATCTTTTCCTCGCATGAGAGAATTAACATATAGTTATTTCTCTAACCGATGCGGTACAGATGCTTCCCCTCAATGGGTTCAAACACTAAATCCCTCTCACTGATGCATCTTGCAATGGTTCATACCTCTTGCCTAGTATTGGCCATTCAAGGTGATCCTTAACCTTGGATTACCCGTCAAAAGCTCGTAAGAGGTAACTAATGGATGTCTCATTGGAGTCCAAAAGCTTACCAAGTGTTGGCTATTCTAGAAAATCCTACCTTCAAACCACCTCCCAAAGGCTTGCAAGAGATAAACTAGTGTATCTCAATGGACGGAGACCACTTGCCTTACCAAGTGTTGGCCCAGGTGATTTAAAGGCGTTTTAAGTTAACTAAAAACATAGAAACCATTAACGGGTCACACTTTCTCTTCATTAAAAGCTGAAACAACAAAACTTACAATTCTTGCACTCGGCACCTTACCCAGCTTCCTTAGCTCCAAGAGACAAAAAACCTAGCCACTCATTCTCTGAGGAATCATCCTCAGAGCTTGTTTGGCTAGTAAGAAAAATAAAATCAAAGTGAGTAGGTAAGGCAGAGCAAAGCTTTGCGTATTACTTCCTTCAAAACTATACAAAAAGTTGGTCTCTGAGAACAAGCTTCCAAGATGTATGTGTAAAGAAAATTACAAACTATATATAAGAGGTTATTCACCCTTTGTTCTTACTTACTAACTAAGGAATCCAATGATTGGTGGATTACAAGGAGAAAATTGGGATTTAAACAACAAATATCTGAAGAAAAAAAATCTAAAAGAGTCGGTCGCAAATATCTGGAAGCACTCAGGTGGATTTCACAGCGTGCAACATGGGCTGTGAAATTTCGCAAGCTGAAAGTCTCCATTTCGCACAAAAGGCTGATTTCGCAGCTGCGAAATTGGCTTTTAGCTTGGTGTGATTGGCTTCCAATGGCTATAACTTCTTCATTTCAGCTCCGATTTGCGTACCGTTTGAAGTGTTGGACTACTGACTTCCCAAGCTTCAAAACGATATATAGTATACATGAATTGGACCCCAGGAAGTGCTCGAAATGTGTCCAAGAGTTACTGTCCTCTTGAATTTCTTCATGTTAGATTTCTCTCTTTGTTGTCCCTCATTGCATTCATGATTTGCTTTTGGAAAAGGACCATAAAGCTCCAAAGCTTGGGTTCTTCATGTAAATGAGCTTCCATTTTCTTTGCCATGGATTCTATAGAACTCTCCTCAATCTTGGATTGCTTTGGTGATAAAAAAGCTATCAAAAACACCAAAACTTAACACAATTTGATTTGAAACGATTACAAGGGTCCTTAACATGCCAATTGAGTTAAAAAGTAATAACTACTACTCAAAGATGTTTAAAAGAGTTAATTACAAGCTACAAAATAACACTTTTTGAGTAGTAATCACTAGTCACCGACCTAGGGTTTCAAAACTTCGAATTTGTCACGCACTCTATTGAATGGGGCATAACATCCCTTATATGGTGCTTTCAAAATGTCATCTAATTATTTATACCTATGGGGGCCTTATCCCACGTGTCCACCCACGAATACTTCCACGCATCTGTCCACGTGGCATTGTTCTAGCTACACCATGTGTCACTTCTTTCATCACTGCTCGGACAAGCTTCGAGGTATTCGAAAACATCCTGTCCGGATCATTTGCATTGCTAAGTAGGCCACATCTCCTTGATAGCCTCAAATCTTCCCTGATATGCGAGACTGTGACTAACTGACACCTGATTGACTGATGGAACTCTTCACATTCTCACGTCTACTTCAGTAGGTAGGCATGCTCAGTCTCATGTCATCAACAAGGTTGAAGGGACGACAAACTGTGTCATGACGCGTCGTCTAATACAACCCCCAGCCGCTTTGTAAACGTGATGATTGCCCTATCACCGCTGCGCAATCATCACCATAAGGGCTAGATCAGCATTGCGGAACCTGACTCCTCATCTAAACATTATAAAAACCCAACTGTAATATAACAAGGGGATGGTGAGTTCTTTGACTCAATCTTTCTTTCTCTTTCTCTCTAAAGGTCTCTAGGTTGACTTGAGCTTCTGAGGGTATGTCTGGACAACCCGTTCAGACATTGTTGTGCAGGGAAGCAAGATATCTAGATTTCATCATCTGAACATGAGCTTTCACTGACATATCTAAGGGAGGAATCCATCCTTAGTTGACCAGGTATCAACATTGACACCATCTGTGGAAACGAAATTCAAATTTCAACACCTTCCAGAAGTCGAGCGTTGGCCATGGGTAACGAAGACTACTTCAATTGGCGCGAATATATGGAAAGACGCCAGTGCGAGAGTGAGAGACAGATGCAAGCCCTACTCCAAGAGATAAGGAGACTTAGGGAAGAAAACGAAGTGTTGCGTATTCAAGTATCTTCATCAGCTCCCCTTCGTAGTCCACAACCTAGAAGTCAACACGCTAATTCCAGGCAAAACAAGGAGGCGACATATCCTAGAAATGTAGATTTCCTCCATGCTGAACAAGGAATGCAGCCTGAACAAAGATCCCCACCATCCTGCCACGCACAGCAGGATGAGAGCTCTGATTCCACTCGCGTCTCATAAAAAAGGAGACATGATAGGAAGTCTCAACTGTCAGATGCAATGAGCGCAAGACTAGGGCCTCAGATGCCTGACATGGGGGGACACCGCATATAGCAACGACCTAAGAGGCATGTCTTGGCCCCTCAGCTACACCAGCCGTAACCGACTGGCCTGCTCACCCGCTAATACAACCAGTGAGGGATTTGGTTAGTAGGGCTCCCTTCGGCTCTGTCAGTAGACGATTGGATGACATGATCTTCATGCCTTTTGGCCTTGATATCATCAACAACAAACCTCCAAGAGGGTTCATGGTTCTAAAATTCTCTACATATGATGGAAGCAGCGATCCGTTTGACCATATCATGCACTACAGGCAACTCATGATCCTTGACATAGGGAATGACGCGTTACTGTGCAAGGTTTTTCCAGCTAACCTCCAAGGTCAGGCTCTTTCATGGTTCCACCACCTCCCGACGAACTCCGTGAATAACTTCCGGGATCTATCGAAGGCCTTTGTGGGACAATACCTATGCTCAGCAAGGCATAACTAGAACATCAGTATCCTGCAGAACATAAAGATGCAGGAAAACGAGTCATTGAGGGAATTCGTGAAGCGGTTTAGGCAGACCATGCTCCAAGTTGAATCTTACAGCATGGACACCATCCTGCAAATTTTTAAAAGGAGTATCTACCAGGGTACACCATTTTTTGTATCCCTCACCAAGAAGCCTCCGACGACTATGGACAATTTGTTCCAATGAGCAAATAAATACTCTATGCTCGAGGATGACGTCCGCACAGCTACCCAGCAGGTCCTGGTAACCAACTAGCCTGCCGAGAACGACTCAGCTAGGAGCTCCAAAAACGCGAGCCAACAAAGGCAAACGGGAAAAGGGCAAGGCGGACCACAGCAGCTAGGCCAAGCCAGCTTCACCCCCTTTAACATTTCGTACGACAAGCCCCTCCCTATAATCCAAGATCTATCCGACTTCAGATGGCTAGAGCCAATAAGGACGGATCCGGCTAAAAGAGATTGGAGCAGAAAATGTGCCTATCACTAGGAACATGACCACACCATAGAGCAATGTAGAAGTCTCCATTACCTAGTGGAAAAGCTAGTTAGAGCTGGACACTTGAATTAGTACATCCGATCAGAGAGGAGACAACCCAAGGCCCGACCACTCAAGCCCCTACAACTTCAGTGGCTCTTAGAGCCGTAATCAACTACATTCATGGAGGACCCATTGATGAGAAATACAACTCTAAATGAAAGAGGCAAAGACTGATCTGAGCTGCCTCCGTATGAGAGCAGGTTAACTCTGTACAACCTGCCTTGCCTCAAGGGGGCACACTCCTAATAGATGGGGTAATCACCTTTCCCCCGGTAGATCCCAATCGGGTATTACATCCCTATGAAGATGCCCTAATCTTGACTTTAGGGATCAACAATTATGATGTAAGATGGATCCTAGTCGATCCAGATAGTTCAGCCGACTTGTTACAAGTGTCTGCATTCAAATAGATGGGGTTCCCACCATCCACTTTATAAAATCCCGTGCGGATACTATCAATGTTCAATGGAGCTTCAACCATCTCTTTAGGAGACATCATGTTGCCCATCCAAGCCAGGCCAATTGTTCTGAATGTGCAATTTTTAGTGGTAGAAGACTCGTCTCATTTCAATGCCATCATGGGGCGCACATGGTTGCATGGCATGAAGGCCATCCTCTCTACGTATCACTAAATGGTAAGTTACTTAACTGAAGACGGACATATTAACTTTTATGCGAGCCAGTTGGCTGCACTTCAGTGTTACCAAGTAGCATGAGAGGCCAGGTCCACTAGTGATGGTGAGCCACCCACCGAACCGGCGGGTGCCTTGGAGCGATAGTAATTATAGGACCCAATGGAGAGAGATCTGCTGGCGGTTGACCCCCTACAGATCATGCATATCTAATAAAAGAATGATCACTTTACCTATGCTAGCTCCCTCTTGACATCAGAGGAAGAAAATGCTCTTGAAGGTGTACTTCAGTAGAACAAGGATGTCTTTGCATGGACTCCTTAGGATATGCCCGAAATCCATCCGTCAATAGCCTCACATCGGCTTAGTGTAATCTCTTCCTCATGACCTATCCGCCAGAAGGTCCGACGCTTCCACTCAGATAAGCAAAGAATTATCAAAGCTGAAGTAGAAAAGTTACTGACAACCAGGTTTATAAGGGAAGTAGAGTATCCAGAGTGGTTGGAAAATGTGGTAGTTGTCCCAAAAAAGGGGAGACAAATGGTGAGTCTGTGTCGATTACACCAACCTGAATGACGCTTGCCCAAAGGATAGCTGACCATTACCTCAAATAGACTAGATAGTCGATTCCACTACCAGACATGATATGCTCTCTTTCATAGACACTTTCTCTGGTTACCATCAAATTCTCATGTTCCAATTGGATGAGGAGAAGACTTCCTTTATGACACCACACGGGATATATTGCTACAAGGTCATGTCGTTTGGACTTAAAAATGCTGGAGCCACCTACCAAAGGCTAATGACAAAGATTTTCAGGATATTAATCAGTCAGACTATGGAAGTGTATATCGACGACATTGTGGTAAAAAGCAAAACCAAGAGCAAGCACACTCGACATTTAGAAGAAACATTTCGTTTGATGAAAACATACAACATGAAGCTGAACCCAGCCAAGTGTGCCTTTGGAGTTAGCACAAGCAAGTTCCTAGGATTCATGGTTACACAAAGAAGAATAAAGGTCAATTTGGACCAAATCAAGGCCGTTACGGAGACATTCTCTCCAAGTTCCAAAAAAGAGTTGCAACACCTCACGGGCCGCCTAGTTGTGTTGGGACGCTTTATAGCCTAATTTACAGACAAATTAAGGCCATTCTTCCTCACATTGAAAGGAGCTAGCGCGATAGGGTGGAAAACTGACTGTGAGCTAGCATTCGAGAAGATTAAATGCTACCTCACCCAGTCACCCATTCTGAGCAGTCCTCAACCCGGAGAGCAATTGTACATGTACTTGGCAGGGTTTGACTGTGCTGTCAGTGCTATTTTGTTTTGCTACGTAAAAGACAAGGAGCAAAGGCCTGTCTACTACGTAAGTAAAGCAATGGTTGACGCGAAAACCCGGTACTCAAAGATGGAGCAAACAACCTTGGCCTTGAGGAGTGTCGCGTGAAAGCTCCGCCCTTATTTTCAAGCTCATCAATTGACTGTACTCACGAATAAACCACTTCGAAACATTCTGCACAAACCTGACCTATCCGGAAGACTGGTGAGGTCGGCCATTGAACTTAATGAGTATGGAATTAAGTATTAACCCAAGTTGGTAATAAAGGAGCAGGTCCTGGCTGATTTTTATTTTTAAAATATATTAAAAAATTAAAAATAAATTAAAATATTTCAGGTTCTTAAATATACTTTTATTTTACAAAATACAAAAAATAATTTTCAAAAAGTGTTTTTAAAATCTGTTTTTCATAAGTACTTTTGAAAATAGTTACCAAACACGACCTTGATGTCATCCAAGACATCATTAGTTTCAATAGTTTTTAACAACTACTTTTAATAATAAAAGTAAATTCAATTGTAAATTAATTGTTTTGTTGTGAGATTAACTTTATACCTAGAAAATTTAAAAATGTCGATAACTTTAATATTTTTAAACATTGTAATGAAATAAAAACTTGTTTCTTTGGATATGATAAAAAGTATGTGTTATTATTTTTAAAAAAATGTAGATAAATGATAATGGGAAGTGAGAAATCCATATTTGAAAGTTGTATCCAATCACTCTTTAAAATCATGTTTGTCTTTGAAACAACATTCTTTTTAGCATCCAAGAATATATTTTGTAAAGGTTTAAAGACGATACTCTTCTTTCAGTCTTTATTGTATTTATATCAGTCTAAACAGTTATAGATTTCCCAAATTTTTAGACATAGCAAAAAAACAGATTTTTTTTAAAAGCATTTTACATGTATCAACTTTTTGGAGAGTGGCTTAGAGTTGTCTATGACATATTCCAAATGGATCTTTAAAATGGCATGCCAATGAGATGCCTTAGTATAAACTTTGTGTCCATGTAATGCATTGGCTTCCATTGAGACAAATATTGCACTATTAAGTGTTAATACATGCTTAACTTTGACTAAATCATGTTTCTTCATTATTGTATTTTATTGCATATAAAGACACCATGCACCCAACCATTTGCTCTTCTCCTTTATGAATCCTCTCTACTAGCATTAATGTACATGGCCTACATGGTAAGGAAATTATTCCCTTGAGGAATAGGTATCAAAAATAAAAAGAGGCAAGAGACATAAACAATGAAGATAAATTTTTCAAATTTTGCCTAATGAAAAGGAAAATATTTCAAATAAAAGAAGTTTGAAATGAATTATTTTTTAAAAATCAGATGAAGACTTAAGAAGTGTTTATTTTTTAACTGAATAGAAAAAAAAAATCAAAATATTTGATTTTTTTATTAAATTAAAAGTAATTTGTTAATATCAACTAATATAATTAAAGCTGTCCTTGGACCATTGGTGTTGTTTGAGATAAATGCAAATCAACACGTGCAAGATAACTACTTCATTTAATTTGGTGGTTAGGAGCCTAGGATAAAGTCATGATAAGAATATATTAAAAAAATTTAGGATAAAACACTAAATACAAAATTTATTTTTAAAATATATTAAAAAATTAAAAATAAATTAAAATATTTCAGGTTCTTAAATATACTTTTATTTTACAAAATATCAAAAAATAATTTTCAAAAAGTATTATTAAAATCTGTTTTTCATAAGTACTTTTGAAAACAGTTACCAAACACGACCTTGATGTCATCCAAGACATAATTAGTTTCAATAGTTTTTAATAACTACTTTTAATAATAAAAGTAAATTCAAGAGATTAACTTTTAATAATAAAACCAAAATATTTGATTTTTTTTTTTAAATTAAAAGTAATTTTTTAATATTAACTAACATAATTAAATTGAACATATCGATAATAAATTCATTTTAATTATATTAATTGATATCTATAAGTTATTTTTAACTGAATAAAAAAAAAAAAAACACCATCTTAAAAACCAAAAAATTGAGGCGAGTGGTCCTCGGTGGGCCCTTCTCACTAACTCAAAATATTAAAAATGGAGACCATCTTTATTTATTTTGAACTGCTGATGGGATTGAGGGTCTTGAAGAATATCACTTTCAATGTTATATCACTCTAAATCCTATGGTCTAAAGGCTGTCCTTGGACCATTGGCGTTGTTTGAGATAAATGCAAATCAACACGTACAAGATAACTACTTCATTTAATTTGGTGGTTAGGAGCCTAGGATAAAGTCATGATAAGAATATATTAAAAAATTTAGGATAAAACACTAAATACAAAATTTATTTTTAAAATATATTAAAAAATTAAAAATAAATTAAAATATTTCAGGTTCTTAAATATACTTTTATTTTAAGAACTATCATCTCCCAAAATTCCAAATCCTTATCAATTCATTGCAAGATCAAAACAGTGTATGGATATCATCTACGAAGCACATATGTCATAAACAAGGTTATTAGCTTTTAAATGAAGAGATGATATTTCAATGAAATTTTGCTACAATATCCAGATGAAGCTTAAAATCTCAATACCTTTGAACCGAATTAGACATCCAACCAGCCTAAATAATTCCTATGATAATTCAACTTTAGTCCAAATCATAGATGGTGTTTAAAAAATTAATTTAATGATTTAATATAATTTTATAATTTAATTTAAATTATTAAATAGATTAAGTGTATTTTATAAAATAATTAATATTGTAACTTAAAATTAAAATAAATACTTTTTTTTCCCTAAAGTTTAAGTATCTTTTATATTAAAGTCTATTTCTTTCTTCTCTTATTTCTCTTTGACAATCTTATTACTTAAAATTTATAAGTTTAAATATATCAAATTTTCGAATTAGGTAATAAATGTTAAGGAAACAACCCTTGTATAAATTTAATTTAAAATCATTAATCCTTAGTCATTAAGTTTTACATGAAAAGAAGTGTAAAGTTGACCATTGTGAGATGATAGTTCTTGTTACTATTGTCTATTATATTCTTATCATGACTTTATCCTAAGCTCCTAACCACCAAATTAAATGAAGTAGTTATCTTGTACGTGTTGATTTGCATTTATCTTAAACAGCACCAATGGTCCAAGGACAACTTTTAGACCATAGGATTTAGAGTGATCATAACATTGAAAGTGATATTCTTCAAGACCCTCCATCCCATTAGTAGTTCAAAATAAATATAGATGGTCTCCATTTTTAATATTTTGAGTTAGTGAGAAAGGCCCACCGAGGACCACTCGCCTCAACTTTTTGGTTTTTAAAATGATGCTTTTTTTTTTTTTTTTATTAAATTAAAAATAACTTATTGATATCAATGAATATAATTAAAATGAATTTATTATCGATATGTTCAATTTAATTATGTTAGTTGATATTAACAAATTACTTTTAATTTAATAAAAAAAATCAAATATTTTGGTTTTTTTCTATTCAGTCAAAATATAAACACCTCTTAAGTCTTCATCTGATTTTTGAAAAATAATTCATTTAAAATTTATTTTATTTGAAATATTTTCCTTTTCATTAGGAAAATATGAAAAATTTATCTTCATTGTTTATGATGAAAAAAATTAAGATACTAAGAATGGACAAAGGTAAAGAATATCATGATAGATACACTCAAGATGGACAAGCACCTGATCCATTTGCGAAGTTTCTTTAAGAGCATGGAATAGTTGCCCAATATACCATGCCTAGTTTCCTAGACAAGAATGGTGTAGTAGAAAGAAGAAGTTGAACGTTATTAGACATGATATGGAGTATGCTTAATAGCTTTAAGCTTCTTAAATCCTTGTAGGTTGAAGCTCTTAAAACAAAAATGTATATATATTGAACCAAGTTCCAATTAAGGTTGTCCCAAAGATGCCATTTAAAAGTATGGAAAGGTTGGAAACTGAGTTTGTGACATATATGCATTTGGGGGATGCCCGTCTAAAGTAAGAATTTATAACTCACAAGAAAATAAATTGGACCCAATGATCATTAGTGGATTTTTCGTTGGATAGACTAAAAGGTCTAAAGGGTACACATTCTACTATCCATCCACAACATTAGGATTGTAGAATCAAGAAATGCAAAATTTCTTGATAATAACTTATTTAGTGGGAGTTATCAATCCTAGAGCATAGTCTCTAACAAATATCAACCTTCCACCTTAAGTGAAAAGTTGGTTATCATTCACAACACTCCTCAAGTTCAAATAAGAGTTGATCAACTAATCGTTGAAGTTTCATGATTCGTTCCTAATTGGTGTGGCACATGCATGCATCCGCCTATACCGGGTTCGAGTCCCCAATAACAGCGCCATTTGATTCGTGCCTAGTCGGTGTATTAGCTGATTCATGTCTAGCTGGTGCTCCTTGATTGAGGGAGTAATCAACAAAATTTATAACTTATTACACCATGAACTAGGGTAGCAAAGACAAAGCTACTATAGCATAGTGGCTCTAGGATCGTTCACTGGGATGGGTTTTCACTTCACAATTGATATTAATTCAAAGCTGAATTGGTGTCTTTTCATTTCAAGGTTAGCTTTAAAAGAAAACATAATCTTTAGCGGAAAAAGGTTTGGTTTTAAACTAACCAAAAATAGTAACTGATTTTACTTATAAAGAAAACTGTCTCTTGGAGTTTAGATCACTGGGTTTAGATTCCTCATACAAAAAGGAGAGTTCCGGTCACTTGTTTATTTTCCTCACATTGGGGATTTAACATATAGTTATTTCCTGAACCGGTGTGGTACAGATGCTTCCCATTAATGGGTTCAAACACTAAATCCCTCTCACTGATGCACCTTGCAATGGCTCATACCTCTCACCTAGCACTTGCCATTCAAGGTGATCTTTAACCTTGGATTACCAGTCAAAAGCTCGCAAGAGATAACTAATGGATGTCTCCGTGGAGTCCAAAATCTTACCAAGTGTTGGCTATTCTAGAAAATCCTACCTTCAAACCACCTCCCAAAGGCTCGCAAGAGATAAACTAGTGCATCTCTATGGATGGAGATCACTTGCCTTATCAAGTGTTGGCCCAGGTGATTTAAAGGCGTTTTAAGTTAACTAAAAAGATAAAAACCATTAACGGGTCACACTTTCTCTTCATTAAAAACTAAAACAACAAAACTTCCAATTTATGCATGTGGAAATTTACCCGGCTTTCTTCACTCCAAGAGACAAAGAGCCTAGCCTCTCATTCTCTGAGGAAAAATCCTTAGAGTTTGATTAGCTAGAAAGAAAATAACGAGAAAACAAAAGCAGAGCAAGTGCTCTGTATTTTACTTTCTTCCCAAAACTGTACAAAGGATGCGTCTCTGGGAACAAGCTCCCGAGATCCGATCTTTCTTTCAAAGAAGATTACAAACTATATATAAGGGGTTATTTACCCTTTGTACTTACTTAAAGACTAAGGAATCCTATAATAAGTGGGTTACAAGGAGACTTTGGGTATTTAGACATCAAATATCTAAAGCAAAATATCTAAAGAAAAATATCTAAAGATGTCGGTCGCAAATATCTGGAAGCTTCAGGAGAACACCGCGGCACTGTGCAAAATTGGCTGCGAAACTCTCCGGGTGAGCGCTATTAGAGGATCCGGATATGTATATCCGGAGAAGTTGAAACGCCCACCTCTCCCATCCGGCTCCCGAATTCCGGATGTAAGACATCCGGATGGAATGGCGGCTGTAGCAGATTTCCGGATGTGATACATCCTGGTGGAAAGTGGCGGCAGCCAGATGGAATTCCTACCCGGGTGGAATGAGCTATGATTCCCGTCTGGGTGGAATGAGCAGGATCCCATACTCCTTGTATTCTGGATTTGCTTATGGATTCCAAAGAACTCTCCTCAATCTCGGATTGTTTTGGTGATAAAAAAGCTGTCAAAACACCAAAACTTAACACAATTTGATTAGAATTGATTGCAAGGGTCCTTAATATGTTAATTGGGTTAAAAGGTGATAACTACTACTCAAAAGTGTTTAAAAGAGTTAATTACAAGCTATGAAATAGTACTTTTTGAGTAGTAATCATTTCACAAGTTGCTGAGAATAATCCAATAGATTAAGTTGTTCAGGAAATGCCAAAAATTGTTGAACAACCAGTTGAACAACATGATCCTTAGAAAAATGTTGATTCAACATTAAGGAGATCAACTAGAGCAAGGAAATCAACAATTCCTAGTGATTATGTTGTGTATCTACAAAAATCGAACTATAACATTAGAGCCGAAAATGATCCTAAAATGTTTTCACAAGCCATGAGTTGCAAAAATAAAATTTATGGTATAATGCCATGAAAGATGAGATGAATTCTATGATATCTAACAGAGTTTGGAATTTTGTTGAGTTACTTGATGACGCAAAAGCCATAGGATGGAAATGGGTCTTTAAGACAAAGAAAGACTCATTAGGCAACAATGGATGATATAAAACAAGGCTCATTGCTAAAGGATTCACTTAAAAGAAATGAATCAACTACAAGAAGACCTTCTCTTTTGTATCTAAGAAAGATTTTTTTTCATATTATTATGGAATTTGTTGAACATTTTAATTTAGAGCTGCAACAAATGGATGTGAAAATGGTTTTCCTCAACAAAGATCTAGAGGAAGAAGTTTACATGAAACAACCATAAAGATTTTCCTCTAAAGATGGCAAACATTTGGTGTGCAAGCTCAAGAAATCCATATATGGATTGAAACAAACTTCCTGTCAGTGGTACTTGAAATTCCATGATGTTATCTCTTCACTTGGGTTTGTAGAGAACATTATGGATCAATGTATATACCATAAGGTCAATGGGAGTAACATCTGCTTCCTTATTCTACATGTGGATAACATTTTATTTGCAACCAATAATAAGGGTTTGCTACATGAGTTGAAACAATTTCTATCTAAAAACTTTGACAAAAAGGATATGGGTGATGCATCTTATGTTATTGGTATTAAGATACATAAAGATAGATTTTGAGGAATTTTGGGTTTGTTTCAAAAGACCGATATCAACAAAGTTTTAGAGATATTTAAGATGAAAGATTATTCACCAATTATAACTCCCATTGTGAAAGGTGATAAGTTCAATTTGAACCAATGCCCAAAAAATGATCTTGAAAGGAAAAAAATGAAGAACAATCCATATGTTTTTGTTGTTAGAAGCCTAATGTATGCTCAGGTCTGCACAAGACCTGACATTGCATTTGTTGTTGGGATGTTAGGAAGATATAAGAGTAATCCAGGTACAAACCATTGGAGAGCTGCAAAGAAGGTGTTAAGGTACTTTTAAGGGACAAAGGAATACATGCTTATGTATAGACGTGCTAATAATTTGAAAGTGATTGACTACTCAGATTCAGACTTTGTTGGTTTTGTTGATTCACGAAAATCAACATTTGGATTCATTTTTACGTTCATCAATGGAGTTGTATCCTAGAGGAGTGCAAAACAGACTTTGATTGCTACTTCCATTATAGATGTTGAGTTCATATCTTGTTTTGAGGCTACCTCGCATGATGTATGGATGGAAAGTTTCATTTTTGGGCTTAGAATCGTGGCTTCAATTTCTAGGCCATTGATGATATATTGCAACAATTCAACTGTAATTTTTATGGCTAAAAAAACAAAAGTAGTAGTCAAAACTAACACATCAACATCAAGTATTTAGCCATAAGGAAACATGTTAAGGAGAAAACATTGGTTATTGAACACATCAACATTGAATTTATGATAATTGGTACTTTGACAAAAGGTATGCCACCATTGAAATTCAAGGATCATGTGGATAAAATGGGACTTGGTTCCTTTGTATGATTTTCATTGTAAGAACGAATGTTATTTGTGATGAAACTCTATTTATGTGATAATATTTTCTCGCATTTATTTCTAATTTGTGTACACATTTATTCATTTAAGAAATATAGCTAATGTTTGGACCTAGAATAAATATAGGGTTTATTCATTAAGTAATGAAGACAAGTATTTAAGAGACATAATGCATTGTTATACGTGGAAAATAATACTCGTTTTAGAGGACTTATTGCCATGATTCATACATTTTGTTTCTTACAATGATGAATGATGGAATATGTGGACCAAGTGGGAAAATATTAGATTTTCCTAAATGGGTCTAGAAATTTGACCCATAATCTTCTATCAATTTTGGGAATAATGCTAGACTTTCCTAAATAGGTCTAGAAATGTGGCCTATACTATTTTGGGATTTCCATTAATTAAGTTTTCCTTTTTGATTGCCACTAACAACCATAAATTATGACATTGACTTTGTGATGAGTAGAGTAAATATAAACAGAGCTTTCGTGGTTAAGTCCCTAAGCCTCTAATCTCTATTCATTTAAGAAATATTGCTAATGTTTGGACCTAGAATAAATATAGGGTTTATTCATTAAGTAATGAAGACAAGTATTTAAAAGACATAATGCATTTTTATACATGGAAAATAATACTCGTTTTAGAGAACCTATTGCCATGATTCATACATTTTGTTTCTTACTATGATGAATGATGGAATATGTGGACCAAGTGGGAGAATGTTAGATTTTCCTAAACGGGTCCAGAAATTTGACCCATAATAATCTATCAATTTTGGGAATAAGGCTAGACTTTCCTAAATAGGTCTAGAAATGTGGACTATACTATTTTGGGATTTCCATTGATTAAGTTTTCCTTTTTGATTGCCATTAACAACCATAAATTATGACATTGACTTTGTGATGAGTAGAGTAAATATACATAGAGCCTTCGTGGTTAAGTCCCTAAGCCTCCAATCTCTATTCAAACACATATACATTATCGTTTTGAGATTGATTAAGGGTTTAGAAGCACCTCGATCCATTTGAATATTAAACTTGATTTCTGGATTTCCAAACCATCAATGGCTAGAGGTATTGATTACTACTCAAAAAGTGCTATTTCATAGCTTGTAATTAACTCTTTTAAACACTTTTGAGTAGTAGTTATCACCTTTTAACCCAATTAACATATTAAGGACCCTTGCAATCAATTCTAATCAAATTGTGTTAAGTTTTGGTGTTTTGATAGCTTTTTGATCACCAAAGCAATCCGAGATTGAGGAGAGTTCTTTGGAATCCATGGCAAAGTAATGAAAAGTTGTCCGGATAGGATATGTTATCATCCGGACAGTGCGTCCGGACACACCATTGGAGGGCGGCAGAACGTGTGGCATTGCACATTCCACCCGGATGTCTCACATCCGGAATTTTGCTCCACCGACATTCCATCCGGATGTCTCACATCCGGAATTCTGCTCCACCGACATTCCACCCGGATGTCTCACATCCGGAATTCTGCTCCGCCGACATTCCACCCGGATGTCTCACATTCGGAATTCTTCTATGCCGACATTCCACCCGGATGTCTCACATCCGAAATTCTTCTCCGCCGACATTCCATCCGGATATTTTGCATCCGGCACTTGACGCCAGATGGGAGAGGAGGGCGTTTCAACTTCCCCAGTCAGACATATTCGGATCCTCTAATAGCACTTACCCGGAGAGTTTCGCAGCCATTTTGCACAGTGCCGCAGTGTTCTCCTGAAGCTTCTCGATATGTGCGACAGACATTTTTAGATATTTTGCTTTAGATATTTGATGTCTAAATTCCTGATATGCGCGACTGACATTTTGAGATATTTTGCTTTAGATATTTGATGTCTAAATCCCCAAACTCTCCTTGTAACCCACCAATTATAGGATTCCTTAGTTATTAAGTTTGGAAAAAGGGTGAATAACCCCTTATATATAGTTTGTAATCTTCTTTAGAATATGTAGAATCTCGGGAGCTTGTTCTCAGAGACACATCCTTTGTACAGTTTTGCAAGGAAGTAAAATACAGAGCACTTGCTCTGCTTTTCATATATATTTTTGTTTTCTCGTTCTTTTTCTTTCTAGCCAACCAAACTCTGAGGATTTTTCCTCAGAGGATGAGAGGCTAGGCTCTTCGTCTCTTGGAGTAAAGAAAGCTGGGTAAGTTTCCAAATGCATAAATTGGAAGTTTTGTTGTTTTAGTTTTTAATGAAGAGAAAGTGTGACCCGTTAATGGTTTTATCTTTTTAGTTAACTTAAAACGCCTTTAAATCACCTGGGCCAACACTTGGTAAGGCAAGTGATCTCCATCCATTGAGATGCACTAGTTTACCTCTTGCGAGCCTTTGGGAGGTGGTTTGAAGGTAGGATTTTCTAGAATAGCCAACACTTGGTAAGCTTTTGGACTCCACAGAGACATCCATTAGTTATCTCTTGCGAGCTTTTGACGGGTAATCCAAGGTTAAAGATCACCTTGAATGGCAAATGCTAGGTGAGAGGCACGAGCCATTGCAAGATGCATCAGTGAGAGGGATTTAGTGTTTGAACCCATTAAAGGGAAGCATTTGTACCACACCGGTTCGAGAAATAACTATATGTTAATTCTCTAACGCGAGGAAAAGAAACAAGTGATCGAAACTCCCTTTTTGTACAAGGAATCTGAACCCAGTGATCTAAACTCCAAGAAACACTTTTCTTTGTAATTAAAATTAGTTATTATTTTTGGTTAGCTTAAAACCAACCTTTTCCACCAAAGATTATGTTTTCTTTTAAAGCTAACCTTGAAATGAAAAGGCACCAATTCATATTTGAATTAATATCAATTGTGAAGTGAAAACCCATCCCAGTGAACGATCCTAGAGCCACTATGCTATAGTAGCTTTGTCTTTGCTACCCTAGTACATGGTGTAATAGGTTATAAATTTTGTTGATTACTCCCTTCTGAGGATCACAATCAAGGGACACCAGCTGGACATGAATCAAATGGCACCACTGTTAGGGACCATTGAGAGGACATGAATCAACTGAGACACCAATTGGGAACGAATCAGGTATGTTTTTGTTCTTCCTTTATTTCCACATTCGATATATGCTATTAAGTTGTTTTTAGCATGTTTAGATTGGGTTTAGCACTTATAGTCTCATTCCATCAATTAAATTAACCTAGGCAAAACATAGGCTCATGTTTAACTTTCAATTTCTTGTCTTAGTGAATGATTCGTGCCCAATTGGTGTATCAGCTGATTCATGTCCAGCTAGTGCTCCTTGATTGAGGGAGTAATCAACAAAATTTATAACTTATTACACCATGAACTAGGGTAGCAAAGACAAAGCTACTATAGCATAATGGCTCTAGGATTGTTCACTGGGATGGGTTTTCACTTCACAATTGATATTAATTCAAAGTTGAATTGGTGCCTTTTCATTTCAAGGCTAGCTTTAAAAGAAAACATAATCTTTGGTGGAAAAAGGTTTGGTTTTAAACTAACCAAAAATAGTAATTGATTTTACTTACAAAGAAAAGTGTTTTTTGGAGTTTAGATCACTAGGCTCAGGTTCCTCATACAAAAAAGAGAGTTCCGGTCACTTGTTTCTTTTCCTCGCATTAGGGAATTAACATATAGTTAATTCTCTAACCGGTGTGGTACAGATGCTTCCCTTTAATGGGTTCAAACACTAAATCCCTATCACTGATGCAACTTGCAATGGCTCGTGCCTCTCACCTAGCATTTTCCATTCAAGGTGATCTTTAACTTTGGACTTCCCTTCTCAAGCTCGCAAGAGATAACTAATGGATGTCTCCTTAGAGTCCAAAAGCTTACCAAGTGTTGGCTATTCTAGAAAATCCTACCTTCAAACCACCTCCCAAAGGCTCGCAAGAGGTAAACTAGTGCATCTCAATGGACGGAGATCACTTGCCTTACCAAGTGTTGGCCCAGGTGATTTAAAGGTGTTTTAAGTTAACTAAAAAGATAAAAAACCATTAACGGGTCACACTTTCTATTCATTAAAAACTAAAACAACAAAACTTCCAATTTATGCATGTGGAAACTTACCCGGCTTTCTTCACTCCAAGAGACGAAGATCCTAGCCTCTCATCCTGTGAGGAAAAATCCTCAGAGTTTGGTTGGCTAGAAAGAAAAAGAACGAGAAAACAAAAATATATATGAAAAGCAGAGCAAGTGCTCTGTATTTTACTTCCTTGCAAAACTGTACAAAGGATGCGTTCCTGAGAACAAGCTCCCGAGATTCTCTTTTTCTAAAGAAGATTACAAACTATATATAAGGGGTTATTCACCCTTTTTCCAAACTTAATAACTAAGGAATCCTATAATTGGTGGGTTAAAAGGAGAGTTTGGGGATTTAGACATCAAATATCTAAAGCAAAATATCTCAAAATGTTGGTCGCACATATCTGGAAACTTCAGGAGAACACCGCGACACTGTGCAAAATGGCTGCGAAACTCTCCGGGTAAGCGCTATCAACGGATCCGGATATGTCTGACCGGGGAAGTTGAAATGCCCTCCTCTCCCATCCGGCGTCAAGCGCCGAATGCAAAATATCCGGATGGAATGTCGGCGGAGCAGAATTCCGGATGTGAGACATCCGGGTGGAATGTCAGCGGAGCAGAATTCCGGATGTGTTGTCCGGATCATTGACTAAAGTGCACAAGCCTTGCTACGTCATTCCAACAGCCTGCCACAGCCCACGTTCCGCCGCCCTCCGATGGTGTGTCCGGACGCCCTGTCCGGACATCTTTTGCCATGGATTCCAAAGAACTCTCCTCAATCTCGAATTGCTTTGGTGATCAAAAAGCTATCAAAACACCAAAACTTAACACAATTTGATTAGAATTGATTGCAAGGGTCCTTAATATGTTAATTGGGTTAAAAGGTGATAACTACTACTCAAAAGTGTTTAAAAGAGTTAATTACAAGCTATGAAATAACACTTTTTGAGTAGTAATAAGTGAAGATAATAAATTTCTTCAAATGATTTAAAGAGAATAGAATGAGAACAAGGAGAAAATAAAGACCGTTTTTTTTAATAAACCTCTTTATTTAAGGAATATATAAAGAAAGATCACCCTCTTACTAATGTAAGAGAATTCAATAAAGCAAGGAGATTTATCATTGTCTTGGTTGGATTGAGGTATTTATAAGCTTCTTAATTAGGATTTTCCATAAAATTGCACTTTTTTGATAGGCTTTGGTGTAGAGTATCAACTTTATAATAATTGATTTCTAATTTCTTCCCATGGTTGGATAAACCTTTTACGGGTTTGTTCAAATGGCTTTTTAAATAATAGCGTTTTCTTCAATAGTGTATAGATAGTATGATTGAGAAGTATCTGTTTTTATTTAAGATGGATCAAATTTTTAGAGTGTTTGATAAAATTTAATACTTATTACTTAATAATTTAAGTTGATTTTAAGTTAAATTATTCTTAAATTGCTAGCTTGAAACTATTATTTATTTTTCACTTTAAGTATTAAGGTTGTTTGGTCAAATTAACTTAAAATTTATTCTAAATAATTAAATTGACATGTTTATCCTTAGTAATTTTAACCAATATTCATCCTCATTAATTTTAATTCATAGTTATTTTTATTAAGTTTAAACAATAAATTTATTTGTAAAATATCTATATTTAAAATATTTTAGATACATAAGATAATTATAAAATATTTATTATAAAAAATGAGTTATCAATATGAAATCATAATTTTAAAATATAATTTTACTCAAATAAACAAATGAGGCAAAATGAATTTAAGATTAAAAATAAGTTAACTATTGAGACTTAATATTTAAAATTAAAAATAACTTTAAGTTATAACATTAAATTATTTTACTAAACATAGTTAATTTTTTTAACGACTTAAATTAAGTTATTAAATCATTAAATTGATTTATCAAATACCCTCTTAATCTTTCCCTTTAAAATAGTTTCATGTTGGATATTAATAAATAAGATTCAAAATTCTCAATAAAGATGAGAATGCATTTAATGCTATGTCCCAAGTATTGGAGGAATATAGTTATGTTACTACCCTCATGCATGAACAATGCCTACGTCTCTTCATACCCTATAAACCCACATGTCGACATTGTGTCATGGATAATGGTTCCTATTGTCACATGTGGCTTAGGGAGTTTGCTTCATTTTCTAGTCACCTACCTAGGGTTTCAAAACTTCGAATTTATCACGCACTCTATTGAATGGGGCATAGCACCCCATAAATGGTGCTTTTAAAATGTCATCTAATTATTTATACCTATGGGGGCCTTATCCCACGTGTCCACCCACGAATACTTCCACGCATCTGTCCACGTAGCATCGTTCTAGCTACACCATGTGTCACTTCTTTCATCACTGCTCGGACAAGCTTCGAGGTATCCGAAAACATCCTGTCCAGATCATTTGCGCTGCTAAGTGGCCCACATCTCCTTAATAGCCTTAAATCTTCCTTGATACGCGAGACTGTGCCTAACTGACACCTGATTGACTGATGGAACTCTTAACATCCTCATGTCTACTTCAGTAGGTAGGCATGCTTAGTCTCATGTCATCAACAAGGTTGAAAGGACGACAAACTGTGTCATGATGCGCCGTTTAACACAGCCCCCAACCGCTTTGCAAACATGATGATTGCCCTGTCACCGTTGCGCAATCATCACCATAAGGGCTAGATCAGCATTGCAGAACCTAGATCCTCATTTGAACATTATGAAAACCCTACTGTAATATAACAAGGGGATGGTGAGTTCTTTGACTCGATCTCTCTCTCTCTCTCTCTCTTTAAAGGTCTCTAGGTTAACTTGAGCTTCTGAGGGTGTGTCTGGACAACTCGTTTGGACATTATTGTGCAGGGAAGTAAGATGTCTAAATTCCATCATCTGAACATGAGCTTTCACTGACATATCTAAGGGAGGAATCCATCCTCAATTTATCAAGTATCAACATTGATGCCATTTGTGGGAACGAAATACAAATGTCAACACCTTCCAAAAGTCGATCGCCGGCCATGGGTAACGAAGATTACTTCAATTGGCACGAAAATATGGAAAGACGTCAGCACGAGAGTGAGAGACAGATGCAAGCCCTGCTCCAGGAGATAAGGAGACTCAGGGAAGAGAACGAAGTGTTGCGTATTCAGGTATCTTCATCAGCTCCTCCTCGTAGTCCACAACCTAGAAGTCAACGCGCTAACTCCAGGCAACACGAGGAGGCGACGTATCCTAGAAATGTAGATTTCCTTCATGCTAAATAAAGAATGCAGCCTGACCAAAGATCCCCACCAACTTGCCACACATAGCAAAATGAGAGCTCTGATTCCACTCGCATCTCATAAAAAAAGAAACGCGACAGAAAGTCTCAGTTGTCTGATGCAATGCGCGCAAGGCTAGGGCCTCAGATGCCTAGTATGGGAGGAAACCGCATATAGCGACGACCCAAGAGGCATGTCCTGGCCCCTCAGCTACACCATCCGTAACCGACTAGTTCGCTCACCCGCCAGTAAAAACAACCAATGGGGGATTTGGTCAGCAGGGGTCCCCCCGACTCTATCAGTAGGCGACTGGATGACATGCTCTTCATGCCTTCGACTCTATCAGTAGGTGACTGGATGACATGCTCTTCATGCCTTTTAGCCTTGATATCATCAACTATGAGTCCCCAAGAGGGTTCATGGTTCCAAAATTCTCTACATATGATGGAACTAGCGATCCGTTTGACCATATCATGCATTACAAACAACTCATGACCCTTGACATAGGGAATGAGGCGTTACTGTGCAAGGTCTTTCTAGCTAACCTCCAAGGTCAGGCTCTTTCATGGTTCCACCACCTCCTGACGAACTCCATGAATAACTTCTGGGATCTTCTAGAGGCCTTTGTGGGACAATACCTATGCTCAACAAGACATAACCAGAATATTAGTAGTATCCAGCAGAACATAAAGATGCAGGAAAACGAGTCATTGAGGGAATTCGTGAAGCGGTTCGGGTAGGCCATGCTCCAAGTTGAATCTTACAGCATGAACGTCGTCCTGCAAATTTTTAAAAGGAGTATCTACCCGGGTACCCCTTTTTTTGTATCCCTCGCCAAGAAGCCTCCGACGATTATGGACGATTTGTACATATGAGCAAATAAATACTCTATGCTCAAGGATGACGTTCACGCAGCTACTTAGTAGGTCTTGGTAACCAACCAGCTTGCCAAGAATGACTCAGCTAGGAGCTCCAAAATCGCGGGCCAACAAAGGCAAATGGGAAAAGGGCAAGGCGGACCACAATAGTCAGGCCAAGCTAGCCTCACCCCCCTCAACATTTCGTACGACAAACGCCTCTCTATAATCCGAGATCTATCTGACTTCAGATGGCCAGAGCCAATAAGGACGGATCCGACTAAAAGAGATCAGAGCAGAAAATGTGCCTATCACAAGGAACATGGCCACACCACAGAGCAATGCAGAAGTCTCCATACCTAGTGGAAAAGCTGGTCAATGCTGGACACCTCAAAGGGGAGACTTGAGGAGACAGCCCAAGGCCTAACCACTCAAGCCCCTACAACTTTAGCGGCTCTTAGAGCCGTAATCAACTACATTCATGGAGGACCCATTGATGAGAAATACAACTCTAAACAAAAGAGGCAAAGACTACTCTGAGCCGCTTCCATACGAGAGCAGGTTAAATCTGTCCAACCTGGCTTACCTCAAGGGGGCACGTTCCCAATAGATGGGGTAATCACTTTTCCCTCGGTAGATCCTAATCGGGTATTACAGCCCCATGAAGATGCCCTAATCTTGACTTTAGGGATAAAAAAGTATGATGTAAGACGGATCCTAGTCGATCCAGGCAGTTCAGCTGACTTGTTACAAGTGTCCACATTCAAATAGGTGGGGTTTCCACCATTTACTTTATAAAATCTCGGGCGGATACTATCAGTGTTCAATGGAGCTTCAACCACCTCTCTAGGAGACATCGTGTTGCCCGTCCAAGTCGAGCCAATTGTCCTGAATGTGCAATTTTCAGTGGTAGAAGACTTGTCTCATTTCAATGCCATCATGGGGCGCACATGGTTGCATGGCATGAAGGCCATCCTCTCTACATATCACTAAATGGTAAGTTACTTAACTAAAGATGGACATATTAACTTTTATGGGAGCCAGTTGGCCACACGTCAGTGTTAACAAGTAGCACGAGAGGCCAAATCCACTAGTGATGGTGAGCCACCCACCAAACCGGCGGGCACCTTGGAGCAATAGCAATTATAGGACTCGACGAAGAAAGATCCACCAGCTGTTAACGCCCTACAGATCATGCATATCTCAAAAAAGAATGATCACTTTACCTATGCTAGCTCCCTCTTGACATCAGAGGAAACAAATGCTCTTGAAGGTGTACTTTAGTAGAATAAGGATGTTTTTGCATGGACTCCTTCGGATATGCCCGAAATCCATCCATCAATAGCCTCACATCGGCTTAGTGTAATCTCTTCCTCACGACCTATCTGCCAGAAGGTCCGACGCTTCCACTCAAATAGGCAAAGAATTATCAAAGCCAAAGTAGAAAAGTTACCGACGATCGGTTTTATAAGGGAAGTAGAGTATCTAGAGTAGTTGGAAAATGTGGTAGTTGTCCCAAAAAAGGGAGACAAATGGCGAGTTTGTGTCGATTACACCAACCTGAATGACGTTTGCCCAAAGGATAGTTGACTATTACCTCAGATAGACCAGATAATCGATTCCACTACCAGACACGATATGCTCTCTTTCATAGACGCTTTCTCTAGTTACCATCAAATTCTCATGTTCCAATTGGACGAGGAGAAGACTTCCTTTGTGACACCACATGGGATATATTGCTACAAGGTCATGCCGTTTTGACTTAAAAAAGCTAGAGCCACCTACCAAAGGCTAATGACAAAGATTTTTAGGCCATTAATCGGTCAGAGTATGGAAATGTATATCGACGACATTGTGATAAAAAGCAAAACCAGGAGCGAGCACACTCGACATTTAAAAGAAACATTTCATTTGATGAAAACATACAACATGAAGCTGAATCCAGCCAAGTGCGCCTTTGGAGTCAATGCAGGCAAGTTCCTAGGATTCATGGTTACACAAAGAGGAATAGAGGTCAATCTGAACCAAATCAAGGCCGTCATGGAGATATTCTCTCCAAGTTCCAAAAAAGAGTTGCAACACCTCACGGGCCGCCTAGTTGTGTTGGAACGCTTTATAGACTGATTTATAGAAAAATTAAGGCCATTCTTCCTCACATTGAAAGGAGTTAGCGCGATAGGGTGGACAACTGACTGTGAGCTAGCATTCGAGGAGATTAAATGCTACCTCACCCAGCCACCCATTCTGAGCAGTCCTCAACCCGGAGAGCAATTGTACTTGTATTTGGCAGTGTCTAACTGTGCTGTTAGTGCTGTTTTGTTTCACTACGTAAATGACAAGGAGCAAAGGTTTGTCTATTACGTAAGTAAAACGATGGTTGACGCGAAAACCTGGTACTCAAAGATGGAGCAAAAAACCTTGGCCTTGAAGAGTGTTGTGCGAAAGCTCCGCCCCTATTTTCAAGCTCATCAAGTGACTGTACTCACGAATCAACCACTCTGAAACATTCTGCACAAACCTGACCTATCCGGAAGACTGGTGAGGTCGGCCATTGAACTTAGTGAGTATGGAATTAAGTATTAACCCAAGTTGGCAATAAAAGGGCAGGTCCTGATTGACTTTATAGCCAAAACACCCCAGAAACTTCATTAGGGTACCAATTCTCCCAAAAAAGGGTGGTGGATATTGCACATTGATAGAGCATCCCGGGCCTCAGGATCCAGAATGGGCCTCCTCTTGCAATCCCTAACTAGAGAATAGCTAGAACAGGCTATCCAACTCAGATTTCCAACCTCTAATAATGAAACTGAATATGAGGCTATCCTCGTCGAGTTGAGCCTTACCCTAACTTTGTCGGAATCCAAGATTGAAATATGCAGTGACTTCTAGCTCGTCATTGGACAAAATTCAAGGAGAATATGAAGCCAAGGACGAGTGCATGGCTCGGTATCTTTCAAAGTCCGAATTGGCCTAGACAAGTTGAACAAGTGGGCTATCAAGAGAATCCCCCTCTCAAAAAACACACAGGTTGACGTCTTAGCTGGAATAACTGCCACTCTCCCTATAAAGGAAACAATATTATTGCCCGTATACCTCTAGGTCACGTCGTCCATAGTAGTCGCACCCGTGTGCAATACAATGAGGCAGATGTCGGTTGGATGAACGAAATCGAGACATATCTTCAAACCAGAGATCTTCCTAAAGAAAGAAAATGAGCTCATAAAATCCGGGTGTAAGCTGCCCGCTTCACCCTGATCGGGAATAACCTCTACAGGCAATTATTTGGAGGTCCGTACCTCAGATGCTTAAATGACATGGAGACACATTATGTGTTGGTAGAGCTACATGAAGGTGTATGTGGCAATCACATAGGGAGATGAACCTTAGCACATTGTGCTCATTCGCAAGGGTACTATTAGACCAGCATGAGACAAAATGCTACAAACTATGTCAAGAGATTTGATCGATGCTAAAGGCATGCCCCCATTCCTCACATGCCCTTAGAGGTCCTTAATCCGGTCACAAGCCCTTGGCCATTCGTGTAGTGGGGAATGGACATAGTTGGTCCCCCTACCTATTGTTGCTGCTCAGAAAAAGTGCGTTCGTGTGGCCACTAACTTTTTCAACGAGTGGGTAGAGGCCGAAGCTTATGCCAACATCAAAGACAAAGACGTCTTCAGGTTTATTTGGAATAACATCATTTGTCAATTCGGGATCCCACAAGTGATCGTAGCTTCTAATGGACCACAATTCGAGAGCATTGCTTTTAGGACCTTTTGTTCGGAACTAAAGATAAAAAATCTGTACTCCACTCCACGCTACCCAAAGCAACGGGCAAATAGAAGCAATGAACAAGACCATGTTCTCTGCACTAAAGAAAAGGCTGGAAAAAGCCAAAGGAAGGTGGGTAGATGAACTACCCGGGGTCCTGTGGGCTTATCGAACAATGCTCGGATGACCAACAAGAACATCTCATCCACTTGCTTCTGATAATCCTCAGTCAGTGTTTCCTTCTCAGTAGTGAACCTGACCTAGAGCTCCTCAAGCTGTTTTTTATAAGCATCTGACACTGCCCGAAGATCCTCGAGCTCCTTCTTTAGTTGATTCCTCTCCTGTTCAACGTCCTTGCACTTAGCCTCTGCAACCTCTTTTTCCTCTCCCATCTGGAAAACCTCAACTTTCGTCATCTGCATCTCCTCCTGCAACTCCTTCAGCATCTTCTTCGCATCTGCGGCGGCTATCTGACCAACGACCAGCTCGTTCTTTACCTGCACAAACTGAGTGTGGAGTTTTTCACTGTTATCTATCTACCGGGTAAGAAATACCAACATACTCTCTACAACCTCTAGCCATTTAAGGAGCGAGCTTCGCTGCCGCATCAGGTTATGAATAGCAGCCACCCCCTGAAACAACGGTAAAAAAGGTATTAGAGCTAGACAATTAAGCAAACTTGGTCAAAAAGGAGTAAAACCTACTACTTCCGTCATCTCTTCCATAATATACTTCAACAACGGAAAAGTACACCGGAATGCAGACTCAGAAGTGACATGGGAGGGGCAAACCACGCCAGCAATGCTAGGATCGCCACGCAGGTCGACGAAGTGATGATGGGAGAACGAGAAGAATTCGTCCACGCCAGATGCTGGAGGCTCGGACGCTGATTCGTGCCCAGTTGGGTATTTTAATAAAAAATATTTATAAATCCTATGACCTCATACTAGCGTAGCAAAGCTACTATAGTATAGTAGCTCTAGGGTCGAACTCTGGGATGGGTTTTCACTCTACTAGTGATAGACTCAAGATTAGAAATTGAATCTGATGATTTCCTTTGTCAAAAACTTAAAGTTTAAAAGAAAAGAAAATTTGTTTTGAAAGTGGTGTTTGAAACTAAACTAACATAGAACTAGGTAAAAATGGAAGAAAGAAAGTCTCTCGGAGCTAAAAGTTGCTAGGATCAAGTTCAGAATGCAAAGTGGGAAATTCCGGATTTTTCTCTTCGCATTGAGGACAACAACATAAAGGATGATTGTTTCCCGAACCGGTATAGGTTTAACAATGAAGATTTAATCCATAAAAAGTCAATATAAATGGTAGTCAAGTTCCATTAATGGATTTAGACACTATGGGTCTTCACCTTGAGCCACTTTCCAATGGCTCGTACATGATAACTAATGGTCTTATGTGGATCTAGCAATAAGTATCCATAGAGACCTAAAAGCTTACCATGTATTGGCCATTCAAAGTGATTATAAGGGATTTAAAGCAAAACTTTAGATTTAAAAGCCATTTATGAACTCCAACTACCTATATTTAAAGCACGAGAGTTTTCCACTTTTGCATCTGGACTTTTCACCTAGCTTCCTTCACTCCAAGAAACCAAAGGTTTAGCCTCTCATCCTCTGGGAAAACATCCTCAGAGGTTGTTTTGCTAGTAAGAAAAATACGATCAAAATGAGAAGGTAAAAGCAGAGCAAAGCTCTGTATTTTTCTTCCTTAGAAAACTATACAAAAGTTGCGTCCCCCTCGAGAACAGGCTCCCGAGAGATATTTATATGAAAATTACAATAATAATATCTACAAGGTTATTCATCCTTTTTCCTAACTTAATAACTAAGGAATCCTATAATTGGTGGGTTACAAGGAGAGTTTGGGGATTTAGACATCAAATATCTAAAGATAAATATCTAAAGAAAAATATCTAAAGATGTCTGTCGCACATATCGGGAAGCTTCAGGAGAACACCGTAGCACTGTGCAAAATTGCTGCGAAATCCTCCGGGTGAGCACTATCGGCGGATCCAGATATATCTGATCGTGGAAGTTGAAACGCTCTCCTCTCCCATCCGGCGTCAGAATTCCGGATGCAATACATCTGGGTGGAATGGTGGCAGTAGATTTTCGGATGTAATGGAATGGTGGCAGTAGATTTTAGGATGTAATACATCTGGGTGGAAGCGGCGACAGCTGGATGTAAATGGCGGCACAGCTGGATGGAAAGCTTTTGGCAGTCGTCGGGTGTAATGGCGCGGCAGCAGCCGGGTGTAAATGGCGGTAGCCAGGTGTAAATGGCGGCGCAACTGGGTGGAAAGCTTTTGGCAGCCGGGTGTAATGTGCAGGATCCCATACTCCATGTATTCTAGATTTGCTTAAGGATTCCAAAGAACTCTCCTCAATCTTGGATTGCTTTGGTGATCAAAAAGCTATCAAAACACCAAAACTTAACACAATTTGATTAGAATTGATTGCAAGGGTCCTTAATATGTTAATTGGGTTAAAAGCTGATAACTACTACTCAAAAGTGTTTAAAAGAGTTAATTACAAGCTATGAAATAGTACTTTTTGAGTAGTAATCAGACGCAATAAAGCAAAGAACTGCTCTTAGTAGCGCTGCTATTTCCTCCCAGCTTGAAGGAGTAGCCGAAATGTCTTTCTCCTTGGCATTGCCACCTGGAGTGGCTACATGACCCCTATATCCTACCGGGCAAGTGTCCTCTGCAGAAGGTCTCATTACCAATTCTTGACAGGACCTGACAATATTAGAAGGGGCCACCTACACCATAGGGACGTCTGGAACTGGTTCCTCATGAGGGGCCTCTGAACGACTCTTCTTGGCAGGCGGAGGTGTAGTCGAAAGTGCTTCAGAGAGGCGCTTATGCTACCTCTCCTTGAAATCGACCTTCAGGTTTGGAGCCATCTGTGCATCTTCTTTTTCTTCTTCTGGCTCAAGGTTTATGTAAGGAACCATTGGCTCAGACTTGATTACTACTCAAAAAGTTCTATTCTATAGTTTTTAATTAACTCTTTTAAACACTTTTGAGTAGTATTTATTACATTTTAACTCAATTGACACGTTAAGCACCCTTGCAAGTGTTTCTAATCAAATTGTGGCAAGTTTTGGTGTTTTTTATAGCTTTTTGATCGCCAAAGCAATCCAAGAATAAGGGAGAGCTATGTATAGTCCATGGAAAAGCAAATGAAAGCTCATTTACATGAAGAATCCAAGCTTTGGAGCTTCGTAGTCCTTTGCCAAAGCCAATCAAGAATGCAAGGAGGAAAAACAGAGAGAGGAATCTAACATGAAGAAATTCAAGAGGAGAGCAGCTACAAGACACATTTGGAGCACTTTCTGGAGTCCATTTTATACATACTATATATTGTTTCAAAGCTTGGGAAGTGAGGAGTCCAACACTTTAAATGGTGTGCAAATCGGAGCTGAAATGAAGAAGTTATGGCCATTGAAAGACAACCGCACCAAGATGAAAGACAATTTCGCAAGTTGCAAAATCACAAATTCAACTTGCGAAATCAAAATTTCAACTTGCGAAATTTTCGCAAGTCATGTTTCAACTTGCGAAATCCACCTGTGTAATCCCAAATATTTGTGACCAACTATATTAGATATTTTCTTCAGATATTTTGTATAAATCCCTATTTTCTCCTTGTAATCCACCAATCATAGGATTCCTTAGTTAGGAAGTAAGAAGGAAGGGTGAATAGCCTTTCTATATAATCTATTGTAATTTTCTTTTAAAAGATCTCTCGGGAGTGTTTCTCAGAGACGACACCCTTTGTATAATTTTTGGGAAGAAAGTAATACACAGAGCTTTGCTCTGCCTTACCTACTCAATTTGTTTTCTCTTCTATTTTTATTTCTAGCAAATCAAACTCTGAGGATGTTTTCCCAGAGGAGGAGTGGCTAGGTTTTTTGGTTCTTGGAGTGAAGGAAGTTGGGTAAGGTTTCGAATGCAAGATTGGAAGTTTTGTTGTTTCAGTTTTTAATGAAGAGAAAGTGTGACTCGTTAATGGTTTTTATCTTTTTAGTTAACTTAAAATTCCTTAAAATCACCTGGGCCAACACTTGGTAAGGCAAGTAGTCTCCGTCCATTGAGATACACTAGTTTATCTCTTGCGAGTCTTTGGGAGGTGGTTTAAAGGTAGGATTTTCTATAATAGCCAACACTTCGTAAGCTTTTGGACTTCAAAGAGACATCCATTAGTTATCTCTTGCGAGCTTTTGACGGGTAATCCAAGGTTAAGGATCACCTTAAATGGCCAATACTAGGTGAGAGGTATGAACCATTGCAAGATGATTCAGTGACAGGGAATTAGTGTTTCAATCCATTAAGGGGAAGCATCTGTACCACACCGGTTCGGGAAATAACTATATGTTAAATCCCCAATGCGAGGAAAAGATTCAAGTGACCGTAACTCCCTTTTTATATAGGGAGCCTGAGCCTAGTGATCTAAAAACTCCAAGAAGCACTTTTCTTTGTAAGTAATTTTCATTCCTTTATTTTTGGTTTCACTTAAAAATCAGCCTTTTCAAACATCTTTATGTTTTCTTTTAAAGCTAACCTTGAAAAGAAAAAACACCAATTTAGTTTTTGAACTAATATCAGTTGTAATTTGAAAACCCATCCTAGTGAATGATCCTAGAGCCACTATGCTATGCTAGCTAATACTACCCTAGTATATGGTGAAATAGGTTTATAAATTTTGTTGATTACTCCCGTCTGAGGATCGAAATCAAGGCACACCAGTTGATTGAACACCAATCAACAGGACATACACCAGTTGAACACGAATCAAATGGCGCCGTTGTCAGGGATGGTGCCAACTTTACAGTGATATCACATTTTCAGAGTACTTGTGATCTTCATCACAAGTTTGGTGATTTTTTCTTTTATTTTACTAACTCTTTTTAATTGTTTCGTTTACTTGTTCATATTTTAGCCTATCTTTTAATTTAGTTTTTAGTTAATCTTAGTTTTTTGTAGTTTTGTTTTCTTTTTTTTCATTGTTTTTGTTACAGTTGTTACTAGTTGTGTATGCCATATTGGATACGAGATAGTGGAGGAAGACTTGTGAAAATTGAAGCACCTCACAAAACAGAGTTGGAATTGTGCTTGAACATCATGGAAGCTACACCTAAAGATCAGCATAGTCACCATGGTCACCAGGACAATCCCAATGCATTCAGATCAATAAGGGACCGCATGCATCCACCTCGTGTGAGTGCACCATCATGTATAGTGCCTCCTACAGAGCAGCTAGTAATCAGACCGCATATTGTGCTGCTTCTACCTACTTTCCATGGGATGGAAAGTGAGAATCCCTACGCGCATATCAAGGAATTTGAAAATGTTTGTAATACATTCCAAGAGGGAGGAGCTTCAATCGATTTGATGAGGCTAAAGCTATTTCCTTCTACTTTGAAGGATAAGGCCAAGATTTGGCTTAATTCCTTAAGGCCAAGGAGTATCCGAACTTGGACTGATTTGCAAGCTGAATTTCTCAAGAAATTTTTCCCTACTCATAGGACAAATGGCTTGAAAAGGCAAATTTCAAACTTCTCAGCTAAAGAGAATGAGAAATTCTATGAGTGTTGGAAGAGATAGATGGAAGCTATCAATGCTTGTCCTCACCATTGTTTTGATACATGGCTATTGTTGAGTTACTTTTATGATGGTATGTCTTCTTTAATGAAGCAACTCCTCTAGACTATGTGTGGAGGAGATTTCATGAGTAAGAATCCGGAGGAAGCCATGGATTTCTTGAATTATGTTGCTGAAGTCTCAAGAGGATGGGATGAATCGAACAAAGGAGAAGTGGGGAAGACGAAGTCTCAACCAAATGCCTTTAATGCTAAGGCTGGGATGTATACCTTGAATGAAGATATTAACATGAAAGCAAAAGTTGCAACTATGACAAGAAAATTGGAGGAGCTAGAACTGAAAAAGATACGTGAAGTGCAAGCCGTTTCTTAAACACCAGTGCAAGTTATGCCTTGTTATATTTGTCAATCTTATGAGCACTTGGTGGAGGAGTGTCCTACAATTCCAACTGTTAGAGAAATGTTTGGAGATCAAGCGAATGTCATTGGACAATTCAAGCCCAACAACAACGCTTCATATGGAAATACTTACAATTCAGATTGGAGGAACCATCCAAATTTCTCTTGGAAGCCAAGAGCACTTCAGTACACACAACCAGGCAAAACATCTCAACAAGCTTCAAATCTTGAGCAAGCAATAGTGAATCTAAGTAAGGTCGTGGGAGATTTTGTTGGAGATCAGAAATCCATTAATGCTCAACTCAGTCAAATAATTGACGGTGTAGAGAATATATTGAATAAAAGGATGGATGGAATGCAAAATGATCATCTTAAAAGATAGATAATCTCCAATACTCAATCTCAAGGCTCACTAACCTTAACACAGTGCAAGAGAAAGGGAGGTTTCATTCTCAACCTCACCAAAACCCCAAAGGTATCCATGAAGTGGAAGCTCATGAGGGAGAATCTTCACAGGTGAGGGACGTCAAAGCCTTGATCACTCTAAGGAGTGGTAAAGAGGTTGAGCTGCCAACACCCAAGCCACATGTTGAAAAAGAGGAAGAAGAAGAAGAGACAGAGAAGAGAGAGGAAATCAAAGGAAAGAAGAAAGGTAGCAATGAAAGGAAAGAGGACCATGATTCAACAGTGAATGAAAATCCGGAGAAAATAGTTATCAAGGGAGATGTGATGAAGAAACACATACCTCCACCTTTTTCTCAAGCTTTGCATGGGAAAAAGGGAATCAGAAATGCATAAAAATTTTTTGAAGTATTGAGACAAGTGAAGGTCAACATCCTATTGCTAGATATGATCAAACAAGTGCCGACTTATGCAAAATTCCTGAAGGACTTATGTACTATCAAAAGAGGGTTGAATGTGAATAAGAAAGCCTTCTTGACTGAGCAAGTAAGCGCCATCATACAGTGCAAGTCTCTAGTGAAGTACAAAGATCCGGGTTGCCCTACCATCTTAGTGATGATTGGAGGAACTGTAGTGGAGAAAGCTTTTTTGGACTTGGGGGCAAGTGTGAATTTGCTATCATATTCTGTCTACAAGCAATTGGGACTTGGTGAATTGAAGCCAACATCAATCACTCTATCTCTAGCAGATAGATCAGTAAAAATTCCAAGAGGGATAATTGAAGATATCTTAGTCCAAGTTGACAATTTCTACTATCCAGTGGATTTTGTTGTTCTTGATACAGACCCAATTGTCAAGGAAACTAATTATGTTCCTATCATACTTGGAAGACCATTCCTAGCTACATCAAACATAATCATAAATTGTAGGAATGGACTCATGCAACTCACGTTTGGCAACATGACATTGGAGCTCAATATCTTCTATATGTCCAAAAAGCCAATCAATCCAGAAGAAGATGAAGGTCCAGAAGAGGTGTGCATCATTGACACTTTAGTGGAGGAGCATTGTAATAAGAAAATGCAAGAGAAGTTGAATGAATGTCTTGGGGATCTTGATGAAGGGTTGCCTGAACCCTCAGATTTGCTTGCTACTCTACCAAGTTGGAGGAGGATAGAAGAAATTCTACCTTTGTTCAATAAAGAGGAGACACAAGAAGCTGTTAAAGAGGAGCCCCCAAAGCTTAATCTGAAGCCCCTACCCACGGAGTTGAAGTATACATACCTAGAAGAGAATAAAAAGTGCCCTGTTGTTATATCTTCATCTCTTACTACTCCTTAGAAGGTGTGTTTACTTGAAGTTCTCAGGAGATGTAAGAAAACAATAAGATGGCAAATATCTGACTTGAAAGGCATCAGTCCTTTAGTTTGTACACATCATATATACATGGAAGAAGAAGCTAAGCCAATTCGTCAACCTCAAAGAAGATTGAATCCTCATATGCAAGAGGTAGTGCGAGCTGAGGTTCTTAAGCTACTTCAAGCTGGTATTATCTACCCCATATCAGATAGCCCATGGGTGAGTCCTACTCAAGTAGTACCAAAGAAATCAGGGATCACAGTGGTGCAAAATGAAAAGGGAGAAGAAGTTGCTACACGTCTCACTTCGGGTTGGAGGTTGTGTATTGATTATAGAAAATTGAATGCTGTGACAAGGAAGAATCATTTTCCATTGCTGTTTATTGATCAAGTGTTGGAGAGAGTCTCAGGCCATCCTTTCTATTGTTTCTTGGACGGCTACTCCGGGTATTTTCAAATAGAAATCGATGTTGAAGACCAGGAGAAGACCACTTTCACATGTCCATTTGGAACATATGCCTACAAAAGAATGCCTTTTGGTTTATGCAATGCACCTGCAACATTCCAACGATGTATGTTAAGCATTTTCAGTGATATGGTGGAGTGTATTATGGAAGTTTTTATGGATGATATCACCATATATGGAATTACATTTGAGGGCTGCTTAGTCAACTTGGAAGCGGTTCTGAACCGATGCATTGAAAAGGACTTAGTGCTTAACTGGGAGAAATGTCATTTTATGGTACAACAAGAAATTGTCCTTGGCCACATCATCTTCAAGAAAGGCATTGAAGTTGATAAAGCAAAGGTAGAACTTATTATCAAATTGCCATCCCTAACAACTATAAAAGGAGTAAGGCAATTCCTTGGCCATGCTGGGTTCTACAGGAGGTTTATTAAAGATTTCTCTAAGCTTTCAAAGCCTCTTTGTGAACTATTGGGTAAGGATGCTAAATTTATATGGGATGAGAGATGTCAAAAGAGTTTTGAGCAATTGAAGTAGTTCTTGACAACCGTTCCAATAGTGAGGGCTCCTAATTGGCAACTACCTTTTGAAGTGATGTGTGATGCTAGTGACTTTGCTATAGGAGCTATTCTTGGTCAAAGAGAGGATGGAAAGCCCTATTTAAAATCACCTGGGCCAACACTTGGTAAGGCAAGTGGTCTCCGTCCATTGAGATACACTAGTTTATCTCTTGCGAGCTGATTTCGTGCCCAGCTGGTGTATGTCCTATTGATTGGTGCTTAATCAAATGGTGTACCTTGATTTTGGTACTCAGACGGGAGTAATCAACAAAATTTATAACCTATTTCACCATGTACTAGGATAGCCTCAGCTAGCATAGCATAGTGGCTCTAGGATCGTTCACTGGGAAGGGTTTTCAATTTACAACTGATATTCATTCAAAGTTGAATTGGTGTTTTTTCATTTCAAGGTTAGCTTTAAAAGAAAACATAATCTTTGGTTGAAAAAGGGTTGGTTTTAAGCTAACAAAAAATAGTAACTGATTTTAATTATAAAGAAAAGTGTTTCTTGGAGTTTTTGGATCACTGGGGTTAGGCTCCTACTACAAAAAATAGAGTTCCGGTCACTTGAATCTTTTCATTGCATTGGGGAATTAGCATATAGTTATTTCCTGAACCGGTGTGGTACAGATGCTTCCTTTTTATGGATTCAATCACTAAATCCCTCTCACTAATTCATCTTGCAATGACTCGTGCCTCTCACCTAGCATTTTCCATTCAAGGTGATCCTTAACCTTGGATTCCCCTTGAAAAGCTCGTAAGAGATAACTAATGGATGTCTCCTTAGAGTCCAAAAGCTTACCAAGTGTTGGCTATTCTAGAAAATCCTACCTTTAAACCACCTCCCAAAGGCTCGTAAGAGATAAACTAATGTATCTCAATGGATGGAGATCACTTGCCTTACCAAGTGTTGACCCAGGTGATTTAAAGGTGTTTTAAGTTAACTAAAAACATAGAAACCATTAATGGGTCACACTTTCTCTTCATTAAAAGCTGAAACAACAAAACTTCCAATTTTTGCATTCGGCACCTTATCCAGCTTCCTTAACTCCAAGAGACAAAAAGCCTAGCCACTCATTCTCTGAGGAAACATCCTCAGAGCTTGTTTGGCTAGTGAAAAAAATACAATCAAAATGAGTAGGTAAGGCAGAACAAAGCTCTGTGTATTACTTCCTTTAAAACTATACAAAAAGTTGGTCTCTAAGAACAAGCTCCCGAGATGTCTTGTGTAAAGAAAATTACAAACGATATATAGGAGGTTATTCACCCTTTGTTCTTCCTTCCTAACTAAGGAATCCTATGATTGGTGGATTACAAGGAGAGAATGGGGGGTTTAAACAACAAATATCTGAAGAAAAAATCTAAAAGAGTCGGTCACAAATATCTGGGAGCACTTAGGTGGATTTCGCAGCATGCAACATGGGCTGCGAAAATTTCGCAAGCTAAAAGTCTCCATTTCGCAGCTAGCACTTTGTGATTTCGTAGCTTGCGAAATTGTCTTTTAGCTTGGTGTGATTGGATTCCAATGCCCATAAATTCTTCATTTCAGCTCTGATTTGCACATTGTTTGAAGCGTTGGACTCCTGACTTCCCGAGCTTCGAAACGACATATAGTATGCATGAAATGGACTCCAAGAAGTGCTTTAAATGTGTCCAATAGTTGCTATCATCTTGAATTTCTTCATGTTAGATTTCTCTCTCTGTTTTTCCTCCTTGCATTCTTGATTTGCTTTTGGCAAAGGACTATAAAGCTCCAAAGCTTGGATTCTTCATGTAAATGAGCTTCCATTTGCTTTTCCAAGGATTATATAAAGATCTTCCTCATTCTTGGATTGCTTCGGTGATAAAAAAGCTATCAAAAACACAAAAACTTAACACAATTTGATTAGAAATGATTGCAAGGGTCCTTAACATGCCAATTGAGTTCAAAGGTAACAACTACTACTCAAAAGTATTTAAAAGAGTTAATTACAAGCTATAAAATAGCACTTTTTGAGTAGTAATCACTAGCCTTTGGGAAATGGTTTAAAGGTAGGATTTTCTATAATAGCCAACACTTGGTAAGCTTTTGGACTCCAAGGAGACATCCATTAGTTATCTCTTGCAAGCTTTTGACGGGTAATCCAAGGTTAAGGATCACCTTGAATGGCCAATACTAGGTGAGAGGTATGAGCCATTGCAAGATGATTCAATGACAGGGAATTAGTGTTTTAATCCATTAAGCGGAAGCATCTGTACCACACCGGTTCGGGAAATAACTATATGCTAAATCCCCAATGCGAGGAAAAGATTCGAGTGATCGTAACTCCCTTTTTATATAGGGAACCTAAGCCTAGTGATCTAAAAACTCCAAGAAGCACTTTTCTTTGTAAGTAATTTCCGTTACTTTATTTTTGGTTTCACTTAAAAACCAACCTTTTCAAACATCTTTATGTTTTCTTTTAAAGCTGACCTTGAAAAGAAAAAGCACCAATTCAGTTTTTGAACTAATATCAGTTGTAATTTGAAAACCCATCCCAGTGAACGATCCTAGAACCACTATGCTATGCTCTAATTGTCACGGACTTAGTCGTTCACTAAGCTCATGCGGCACTTAGGCAAGTCAAGACGCTTGATCTTGCTAAGTCAGCCTTGCTCCCAATGCTTAGCTTGCTAGGCTAAGACGCTCACGACTCAAAAGCTTAAGAAGCTTAGTAGGCAACTCTTTAAAGAATGGAAGCTTTTATTAACTTAAAAAATCCTTTACAAGTGCTTGGAAGCTCACTTGTTTGGTTAGGAAGTGATTTGGGTGGTGCCTTGGCCAAATGAGGCCCTCACCTATTTATAGGCACCAACGGAACTCTCTGGAATCTTGGAGGGTTCCTTACAAATCAATAATATTCTAGAACTCTCTACATTAATCTATGTACAACCCTATGTACAAGAATATACAAGAGATCTTTAGAATCTTCTAGGAAGCCTTGGACTCCTCTCATGCCTTCCACCATAGTGTAGAGATGTGTGGACATCTCTAGGCATCTCTAGAACCTTCCACACTCTTCCCACCAATGACTTAGTGTAGATGGCTCTAGGAGTCTCCAAAAGCTTCCCTTCTCCTATATAAGCCCATGGGGAGGGTCATTTGAAGCATCCTGTGACATAATGCTACCCTAGTATATGGTGAAATAGGTTTATAAATTTTGTTGATTACTCCCGTCTGAGGACCGAAATCAAGGCACACCAATTGATTGAACACTAATCAACGGGACATACACCAGCTGGGCACGAATCAAGGCTCCTGGTCCGAGCGGCCCTCCACATATGGCAAACCGGTTGAGTCCTAACCAAGGCCAACCTCCTCAGAGGGTGGAGAATGAGATGAAGAGGACGGGGACAAGTTTAAGGCCTTCTCAACAGGCCGGTGATAGACTTTTTCTTGGAAGAAGGGTGAGTAGTGGAGTTAGAGGCCAGATGACTCCCACCTAGAGCTTGTCTCAGCGTGCCCTCCTTGCGTTTCTTTGCTCTCTTAGCAAGCTGATCTTGCCTTGCCTTCGTGTCTGCTGCCCGAGCTTCTTCGTAGAAGGGGAGATCCTTCACCACATAGTGTTCGCCAGGCACCAACACTCTGGGAGCAAAACAAGGAAGAGAGGGGACAACGTATGATTGGGAATCCCTGACCAATGATAGCAAATTTTGATCAGTCAGTAAGGTCTCGTGATCCTGCTCACTAGCCGAGATTACAAATAATTTGTTTAGCTAGTCAAAGGAGGTTTTGTCCACCGACATTGAATTTCTCCTTGCTAAAAATAATGTCATTAAAGGGCTCATGCTCGGTTGACACTCGGTCACCACCCAAAAAGTGGATTGCAATCCCATACGGAACGTGGAAACGCTCCTTGAACTCCCGGGCATTAAGTTGTTCAATGGACTTTTGCGTATCTGCCAGTCCGACACCTTCTCTTGGTTGGACACTCTTCTTACCCTTACCAGCCGCACTGGTAGAAACATCACCCCCTAGAGATGCCATTCTGAAGCGGTGGGCAGAGTAAGACCTGCACGGCACAGTGACTGAACATTAGAAGGTAATCACTTAGCCCTCCTACTTATAAGCAGTACCCCCACTATGCAGGGATCAACCTGCACTAACCTAAGGACCATTGCTATGCGAAGCTCTTGGCCCAACCTACAAGGCAAACCTCAGCCAAAGACCTCCATCTTAGCCATACTCCACAAGGGTCATGACCCCAACTAGAAACTGAACTACAAAAGCCCTGGTCCTATTATGGCCTCACCAAACCTGTCACTGGCAGTGGTCCCCCTACCTAGAAAGAAACTGAAAATATTCTACATCCTGTACATTGCAACCAAGCAAATAATCCAAACTCGAAAAAAAAAAAATCGCCAACAACAACCAATCCAACAGTAAAGATAAAGAACTAGTATGAGGAGTGAAGGCTATCGAAAGTCAGAAGAAACACTGCTGGAAAAAGCTAAGCCCTCCTAGACCAAAACTAGTGAAAATGACAGGACCATCGGGAAGATGGACGACCACCGAAGTTGCAGTAGTACATAATGCAAGTGCTGTTAGAGAAGACGAATGGTTGGGCGACGAGACGACTGTAACGGGAGATTGTAGAATGCAGAGGGGTGATGATAGGAGAAAAAAAGCCTTCAGAGCAAGAAACGTCCAAGTAAAATCCCAAAAGGCTTGAGGTTTTCCAATTTATAGGAGACCAAAACCCTACGAATCCTAAAAGGCAACCATCAGGATACATAACCCGAAGCGACACGCCGCCTGACAAAACACCTCTATGGAAGTGCCCCTTCGGTAAGCAGTTGACACGTGTCTCACTTGCACTAGAGGACTCCAAGGAACAATTTCAGCATGTCCACTCCTACCCAGACACAAGTGCACGTGCTAAATGGGGGCATTGTGGGGGCCTTATCCCACGTGTCCACCCACGAATGCTTCCACACGTCTGTCCATGTGGCATCGTTCTAGTTACGCCACATGTCACTTCTTTCATCATTGCTTTGCTCAGACAAGCTTCGAGGTATCCAGAAACATCCTGTCTGGATCATTTACGCTGCTAAGCGGCCTACATCTCCTTGATAGCCTCAAATCTTCCCTGATATGCAAGACTGTGCCTAGCTGACACCTGATTGACTGATGAAACTCTTTCCATCCTCACGTCTACTTTAGTAGGTAGGCATGCTCAGTCTCACGTCATTAGCAAGGTTGAAGGGACGACAAACTGTGTCATGACGCGCCGTCTGACACAACCCTTAGCTGCTTTGCAAACATGATGATTGCCCTATCACCACTACGCAATCATCACCACAAAGGCCAAATCAGCATTGCGGAACCTGGCTCCTCATCTAAACATTATAAAAACCCTACTGTAATAGAACAAGGGGATGGTGAGTTCTCTGACTCAATCTCTCTCTCTCTCTCTCTAAAGGTCTCTAGGCTGACTTGAGCTTCTGAGGATGTGTCTGGAAAACCCGTTTGGACATTTTTGTGCAGGGAAGCAAGACGTCTAGAGTCCATCATCTAAACAAGAGTTTTCACTGACACGTCTAAGGGAGGAATCCATCCTTAGTTGACCAAGTATCAACAATACCTATGCTCGATGACTAAAATTTAATTTTTATTTTGCTTAATTTCAATTTATATATTCTAAAAATAATGTAAAAAATATCAAAAAAATTTATCCATATTTTAAGAAAAGGTATTTTATTTTTTGTTAATAATTTTATAATAAATTTTTTATTTTTGTAATAAAACTATTTGTACCAAAAATTTCCATTTAGGCTTACTACTCACACCACATGCTTATGTGTCACATGATACGTGTCTCACAAAAAATCCATGCCATCTGATTTCAAAAATCAACTTTGACCAAAAAAAAATGTCAATTCTTTTAACCTAATTATGTAGCTTTATTAATTAACCATTGTTAAACTTTGTCCAAGAAGTTGACTTTTAAATAGCGATCACACTTCCTAATGTTCTTGCATGTCACATGTCATCATTTAATTATTTGTTTAATGCAATTTTAATTTAATCATCGTTTAGATGAAATTCTAATATTTCCACAATAAAATAAATGCTTTGACCAAGACTAATAAAAGTTAATTAAAAATGTGACATACAAATGTTTTCATCTACCTTAAGGCCATGTTTGGCTTGGCGGATATAGTATAGGTTAGGATATAAGAAAGAAGATATTATATTTTATCTCATGTTCTATCTCATATTCAATCAAATATGAGATATGATAATCGATGAGATATATTATCTACATTTTTTATTTTATTTTATGTTTATCTTTTCTACATAAGATAAGTTAATCTCATACCAAGATATAAGATATATGTATATATCCCATATATAATAAATTTATTTATTTTTAACAATTTTTTATTTTTCTATATTCTCATTTTGAAAAATAATTTTTTTTTATAAATTAAATTTATGGTTAAAAAAGGAAAACTAAAAAAAATTATAAACTAATATCAATATATAATATATAATATGTAAATTATTTTTATATATTGAATAACATAATATAAATTTTTTTATTTAAATATTTAAGTTTGAATATTATTAAATATAAGAGAAATTTCAATTCTTTAAATAAAAAATATTGGAATGTGATATAATTTTTATTTTAAACATTGAAAATAATATATATTTCATTCATTTCATAAATTAAAGTTAAACATAATACACCTTAGAATATCATGTTTATTGGATGTGTATATTTAATGATATTATATTTCATTTGAATTCATATCCTAGAATATATATTTTCTATCTAATGAGATATGATATTTTAAGGTATACATATCCTATCCTATCCTATCTCACCAACTAAACATAATTTAAGTGTATTTAAGGTTGATGTTAATAACAATAACAATAACAATCTAATCTAATACCATATCTTAGGATATCATATCCCACCAACCAAAACATAGTTTAAGTGCATTCAAGGTTGATGTTAATAACAATAATAATCTAAAATTATACATATTTTAATTTTATTTATTTTATTTTATTTTATTTTTTATTTTTGAGGTATCTTTTGTCAAAAGTAGAGCAAGAAACTAAAGTGGCAAGGGGAAAGCACCTGCCCCACATATGTGGCTCATGTAGAGAAAAGAAAACAAAATTTGAATATAACTCAAGTCCAAGTGGGGCATTTATAATGTGGCTTAGAAATGTTGCTATTGTTCGGTGGTGGTCCATTTTGAGGTACTCCTTTTTGAATAAGAAAAGGTGACTAAGTAATTTGAATATCAATAACGTGGATTTTACTTCATACAATTTTTTCTATGTAAAAAAAATTCCTACTCTTCATTTATGTAAATTTCCACTTTGCGACTCATTGGTTGACTAGCAGCAAGTGTATGAACAAAGACTCATTAAGCAGTTTTTATGGTCAAGATTTTGAGCCGTTGAAAAAAGTAGAGACAAAAATAATGTTATATTATCATCAGTTCTCTTGATTTATTGGAGGGTGAATGAAGTACGTTGAATATAATGTCCACTTATACTTGTCTAGTGATCTTATTATTTTATATTTTGTTCCATATATTTGAATTTTTATTTAATGATTTGAATTTTATCACCTAAATAATATATTTGATATAGTACTTGAAGATGTATAATTTTTTACAGGTTTTTTTTTTTTATTATTATTATTTTTTATTTTTTATCTTTTATGTAAGGGAGAGCATTCCTTTTATATAATAGTCATGTGTGTGGAGTAAAGAGATCATGTGTTATCATGGGTCGTTTATAGACTTTTTGACTAAATGTTAAAGAGACAACGCGGTTTGTCAAGACGACCCTACTAACGGCCAGGTCATGACTTGGCTTGATCTTGGAGGTAATGAGCTAGGAAGACACTTCATCAGGGGTGGTGTCAAACTAAGATCTTTCCTTTCTGGGAACGAACTATGACCATATACCCCCTTCCGGGTAACTTATTTTTGCATCGCCAATGCCAAATAACATTTTTCCTTTGAAGGAATAATCCTGAATACAAATACATTCACTGGGAGCTAATGGAAACCCACCGGTGGTCAACTTTCAAAATCTTGACGTGTGTTAGGGAGTATATTGAGGTCAATTGCATGTTCACATTTTTTCTCAAAACTTTTGTCAGAAGTTCCGTCTGATTTGCCTTTTGTTTCATGAGTCAATCAGCCATCAAAATCTAAATATTTTATAATTAGTTTTTTATTTTATATATTATATATTAAAATAAAATATTTTATATTATTAATAATTTACTATTTACTTTAATAATGCGCATTAGTTACTTTGTTCATTTCATAGACTTTTGACTGCTTATTTGGTGCTACTCTAAAAGCTCTTCTTTTCTAAGAATGACAGGACAAAAACAAGGAATTTTTGGTGAGCCACCACTTTTTGTTAGAAATGAGCTTTAATTTATTTGTAAGTTTTTTTTTTTTTTAATCCAAATAGACACGGAGGAAGTTCTCTTTTATAGGTATTTTTTTTCATTTATTTTATAAGTTCTACAAGCATTTAAAAGAAAAAAAGAGTATACCACATACAAATTGTTCTTTCATTCCTATGATGAAGTAACAAAATCATTATGTTTATTATTATATGGATTTCACAGTTTTTAATTAGTTTTACTTCACAATTTAATTACCAAGAAAAATATTATAATAAAAAAATCAATATTAATAATTACTAAAAAAAATAAAATAAAATAATATCATGTAGTGATGGAGTCAACAATGGCTTGGAGGCGCAACTAAGGGAGCAACTTGGATGGGTTGGTCCAATCCCATAGATGATTTCCAGCCACGTTGAATTCATAAACCATCATTTTTAGGGGATGACAATAGCTGTTGTCAAGAAGTAGTTTTAAAGCTTTAGATTGCAATTGATTGACCTAAAATATCATCATTATAGGCAATGCAATTAGAATAAAAACATAAAGATCGGTGATTGCATATCTTTTTATAACAAATTCCCATAGATATCTAATACTTATTCCTAAATAATACTACAGCTTCCTCAGCGAAGATGACATCATTAGAGTGGGAGGGCCTACAGCTTAGCACTATGGATAGGGTCATACCTGATTTACTCATCAAGAAGAATCAATGAAAAGGGCCTAAGTTGTTGGTGTTGGGCTAAGTTTGTCTGACCAATGTGTCCATGTATTAGACTATTTTATATTTAGGTATTTTTTTAAGTCGAGATATAAATAGGATTATGGTTTTGATATATTGGAGAAAGAAGCAACGGTGATTGAGAAAAGGAAAAAAAAAAAGTTAGGGTTGTTTTTTTGGCATTGTTATAGGGTTTAAGAATGAAGTTAAGGTTCTTTCATCAACTTTTTGGGAAAGTCCTTATGGTATGATTTCTTCTTGATCTCTTTCTATTCATTGTTTTCTACGGTGATAGATTCCCACATCAAGTATTGATATATATTTATATAAGTTTTAAAAGTGAAGAAACTAATGAGAACTTGATTGTTTGTATTCCCATTTTATTGAAGTGGAAAAAAATTTCTTTGTGGTTTTTTACTTCCATTTGGAGGATTTTTCCACGTTATATTTGATGTCCTTTTTGGGTTGAATGTTCTTGGATTATTATTGTTCATTCTTGTTAGGTTGTTATTATTGTTGAGTGGTGATTGTTATCGTGGAGAAATCTTTTAACCTTAGCACGTGAATACTCTAGATCTCTCTCTTTAACTTCCTAATAGTTGGAAGAACACGCGAGTGTGTTTTAGAATGAAAAAGTACAAGGTGTCACACCCATGTTAGAAAAGGATTGAAACCTTTTTAGGTTTATATACTCACTTCCTTATTTTTATGGGTTTGTGGAAAAGGAAGTGGGAATTTCACACACATAAGGAACCCAAACCCATTCTAATGGGATTTATGGTGACCCGGTCCATTAAACCTTAATACGCGTCATTCGCATGATATGCGCAAGTCTAACAATAAATTTTTATTCAAGTTATAGTCATTCAACCTATTTAATTTATAGCCCTTTAGACTTGATTATTTTTTTTTTTGGGTCATTTTATAGGATAGTCTTGTCGGACTCTGCCTATAAATTTTAAATCCCTCAGAGCCTCAAACCACACGACTCATTGCTTTGCCCCCTCTTCTTTCCAATTGCTTTTTGCATTATTACCACTACCATCGCAACATTGTAACTTTGTTCACCAATGTACGTAGTCCATTGTTCGCCAATGCAGTCCCTTGTTTGCCATTGCCACTACAACATCCTACTCTACTAAAATTATTTTATATTTAACTTATGGTTATTCAACCCTATTTAATTTATAACCATTTAGCTTTAATTATTTTTATTGGCCGTTTTATAGGAGAGTCCCAGTAGACTCTGCTTACAAATTCAAAACCCCTTAGAGCCTCAAACCACACTGCTGATTACTCTGCTCCCTATACTCTTCCATTGCTCTTTGCACTATTGCCACTACCACTGTGTTTCGTTCCCAATTGGTGTCTCAACTGATTCATGTCCAGCTGGTGTCCCTTGATTTTGGCCCTCAGGGAGTAATCAACAAAATTTATAACCTATTACACCATGTACTAGGATAGCCTTAGCTAGCATAGCATAGTGGCTCTAGGGTCGTTCACTGGGATGGGTTTTCACTTCACAATTGATATTAATTCAAAGATGAATTGGTGCCTTTTCATTTCAAGGTTAGCTTTAAAAGAAAACATAACGATGTTTGAAAAAGGATTGGTTTTAAGCTAACAAAAAATAATAGCTGATTTTAATTACAAAGAAAAGTGTTTCTTGGAGTTTAGATCACTAGGCTCAGGTTCCTCATAAAAAAAAAAAAGAGTTCCGGTCACTTGTTTCTTTTCCTCGCATTAGAGAATTAACATATAGTTAATTCTCTAACCGGTGTGATACAGATGCTTCCCCTTAATGGGTTCAAACACTAAATCCCTTTCACTGATGCATCTTGCAATGGCTCGTGCCTCTCACCTAGCATTTGCCATTCAAGGTGATCTTTAACCTTGGATTACCCGTCAAAAGCTCGCAAGAGATAACTAATGGATGTCTCCTTAGAGTCCAAAAGCTTACCAAGTGTTGGCTATTCTAGAAAATCCTACCTTCAAACCACCTCCCAAAGGCTCGCAAGAGATAAACTAGTGTATCTCAATGGATGGAGACTACTTGCCTTACCAAGTGTTGGCCTAGGTGATTTAAAGGTGTTTTAAGTTAACTAAAAAGATAAAAACCATTAACGGGTCACACTTTCTCTTCATTAAGCACTAAAACAACAAAACTTCCAATTTATGCATGAGGAAACTCACCCAGATTTCTTCACTCCAAGAGACGAAGAGCCTAGCCTCTCATCCTTTGAGGAAAAATCCTCAGAGTTTGATTGGCTAGAAAGAAAACTAACGAGAAAACAAAAATATATAGGAAAAACAGAGCAAGTGCTCTGTAAAATATATTTCTTCCTTATACAAAAGGTTGTCTCCAAGAACAAGCTCCCGAGATTCGATTATTATCTTTTCCACCGATTACATGATTCTATATATAAGAGGTTATTCACCCTTTGTTCTTGCTTAAAGACTAAGGAATCCTATGATAGGTGGTTTACAAGGAGACTTTGGGGATTTAGACATCAAATATCTAAAGAAAAATATCTCAAAATGTCGGTCGCACATATCGGGAAGCTTTAGGAGAAAACTGCGGCACTGTGCAAAATGGCTGCAAAACTCTCCGGGTAAGCGCTATCAGAGGATCCGGATATGTCTGACCGGGGAAGTTGAAATGCCCTCCTCTCCCATCTGGCGTCAGGCACCGGATATGAAATATCCGGAGAAGGTGGAACGTCACCTGGACAGAATTCCGAATGTGAGAAATCCGGAGAAGGTGGAACGTCGCAAGGGGGACCGTCTACGTGTGCATGGTGTAGGGACCCCTCCCCTTGATGACACGGAGTGCGCATCGCTTTCCGGAGCAATTTCATCCGGATTCCTCAAGAGGACACGTGGCGCACTCCCCTATCCGGACTCCCTCAGGGAGAAGCACACGACACTCATGATCATCACACCCGGACGATAGCATATCCTATCCGGATATGTTGTCCGGATCATTAACTAAAGTGCACAAGCCTTGCTACGTCATTCCGACAGCCTACCACAGCCCACGTTCCGCCGTCCTCCGATGGTGTGTCCGGACGCCCATACTCCTTGCATTCCGGATTTGCTTATGGAAAAGGACTTCAAAGCTTCGGTTATTCATGTTTCTGAGCTTTCCATTGCTTTGCCATGGATTCCAAAGAACTCTCCTCAATCTCGGATTGCTTTGGTGATCAAAAAGCTATCAAAACACCAAAACTTAACACAATTTGATTAGAATTGATTGCAAGGGTCCTTAATATGTTGATTGGGTTAAAAGGTGATAACTACTACTCAAAAGTGTTTAAAAGAGTTAATTACAAGCTATCAAATAACACTTTTTGAGTAGTAATCACACTGCAACATTGTAACTCTGTACACTAGTTACATTGTTTTGAACTTGGTTAGTTTTGGATAAGTTTCCAACCTTAGATGTTCTTGAATATAAGTAGACACCACCATGTTTGCGCTTGGTTTGCACAAGTGTGTATGCAAAATATTATACAAATATATATATAAAGTTAGAATTTTTTGTTTACCATAATAAAAAAATTAAATAAATAATAAAAAATAAAAATAAATAAAAACATATGAAAATAATTGAAAGCAGTACACCCCTAGACGTACAATACTAAATTTTACATATCTTTTGAAGGTGGATATCTTGAGTCGAAATCAAAATAAAGTAAGTAAAGATGTTTACAATTATATTTTTTCAAAATAACTTATACAAGCTAAAACATCTTTTCCTGATATTTTTTAGCAAGTAAAAGTTGTGAGAAATGTCTAACATTACTTGTTAAGGGATGAATAAAAGAAGAAAAAAAAAGCATGTCTAATAAAAATTAAGGATCATATTCAAATTTCTTACCCAAACAAACTAATTCATCGAAGCAATAAACTCATATTAAGGTAAAAGGAGGTTCATGAATACCTAAAGATAATAGCCACACCTCATTGGTTAAACCCTCTCTTGTATATTGGAGAGTTCAAAATTAGCCATTTTTAAGTACGTGATTTTGTTCGTCAATAATAATGTTATCAAGTTCGTTATTTTAGTGGATAATAGATATAAAATAAAAGCGGTTTCACAAAGACTATGATAAAATAAATTCTATAAAAGAGATTGTTTCAAACACAAAAGAAGGTTTTATAACATCATTGTAACTCTTAGTTAGCTTGCAAGCTACTCTCTCTTTCTCTCTCTTTTTCTTTCTCTCTCTCTCTATATGTATATATGAATATATATATATATATATATATATATATAAATTAGGTATTTTAAAAAACCTATAATAGTTGAGTTTGATGATGAGTCTATACTAAACGACTAATAGGAATTCAAATGTCTTAAATACTTGAGAAATTTCACTTAATGATATTTGGCTTATAGGACATTCTAATATTGTGGACCCCGCATTTTGACTCATGCACTTCCACTCGATGGCGAACTTGATTTTTATTTGAAAATAATTTTATTTATTAAGAAAATGACTTGGAGTCGCCACTTATTTTTGTTTTATTTTTAAAAGGTAAACAAAATAAGAAAGAAAAACCCTAAGTGTGACTATTTATCATTTTCTTAATAAATAAAATCATTTTCAAATAAAAATCGAGCTCGCCATCGAGTGGAAGCGCATGAGCCGAAATACGGGGACTACAAAATGGTGACTCCACTGGGAATAGTTTGGAGGGTTAAGCTTGAACTTAGGATGAAGCAAATGTGGCATTTGATTGGTTGATCAGTGGATGCCTATCTCTTGATTGCACATTGAGAGTTTTTTATGCATGCTTGGATATTGTATTGGGACATTGATATGATTGATTATCTTGATTGGGGCTTTCAATGTCGTGTTTTTTTCTATGCTTCATTGCTATATTTGTTTGAGACATTGACATGTTGGATTGTTGTTGATTGATTATCTTACCTTGCTTATCATATCGACTTTGATTTTTCCATGATTGTTTTGATCACCTCGCATGTATAGATTCATTGTTGTATATCATTTGACTTGATGGGTTGATTCTCATGCCTGTATATTATCTTGATCGTCTTCGAGCATGACATCTGTATCACTATTCATCTTGATTGTCATATCTTGTGTGTGGACATGGTGATATACCTATACTTTGCTTGATTGTATGTTGCATGACTGCCTTCCCTTTGCTTGATTGTATGTTGCATGACTGCCCTCCCTCTGCATGATTGCATGGCGCTTGTTCATGTGGGTCGCACATCTATCCCCTTACCTCCAACTCTCTTGGTTTCAGTCATTCCCTTCATTCCAGTTCTCACTATTGCAAGTGTGAGGCCTTCTGTGTGCTTGTTCTCTTACTGAGCCAAAGATTAGGAGTAGGGTCTAGCGACGGGCTATACTGATGTTTAGGAGCATTCAGGAGGTGTCCGACACACTAATGTCGATTGGAGTCCGATCATTGAAGACCTGTATAGCTCGGACCTAGGTTTCATGGATATTTGTGTGGCCAATGTGTTTCATCTTTCCGCTTTAGCTTCCTAGGGTTTTCGAATGCACCCACACCGCTAACTGTGCACTCTAGTTAACTATTGAGAGTTGAGAGTTTGAGAGGTTTCACCCTAGGAAACCCCTTGGGATGTCGAGGTAGTGCATGTGTGGAGGTGATGACCACCTTGCATGGAAGCGCCCCGTCTCTTCGGAGGCGTGCAGAAGGTTGCGTACCGCTGGAGGGTATGATCGTTTCTGCTAGGGATCTTTTAAAGTCCACCCTTATCATTTTAAAGACACCTCGACCTTGTAGGTTGAGCCGTAAATCCTTCGATTAGGACTCCTTCCTACACGTGGGTGCATCTGAGGGCCTTCAGAGCCTCTGTAGTCATAGTTTGGATTCCGATACTCCTTCTTTAGTCTCCAGTTGAGAGTACAGAGAGATCAGTATGAGTTTGAGTATGGTCGGACAGTCCACCTTCACTTGGATATCTTGCTTGTTTCTGTTCAGATCATCATTTCTTCCATGCTTTCCCCAGGCCATGTCCTCATTCATTTCTTCATGCTTTACAGGATCAGATCTTTGTTCTCAGCCTGGGTTTACTTTCTTGGATAAGAGTAGAGGGGAGATTGGTTCGGTTTTCAGAGAGATCGAGTATGGATCAGCAAGTCGTCATAGTTGATCAGTTTACGGCTGCCATGGCTTCTATCTAGAAGGCTTTGGCTAGTCTCAGGCAGGAGATGGGCAGCTAGCAGAGCAGACCACCTATAGTTCAGGATGAGACACTTTATGATTCGTTGCCACCTCCACCGCCACCACTTGTTTCGATAGTGCCTGAGGCCCCACCTTATGTATTGCATGGGCATTCTGAGGTTGCTTCACCTACAATTGTTCAGACCACAATCATTGATGATGCTCATGCACGTATGGACCATATTGAGTAGCGCATGAGGCAGTTGAGAGTGTCTAATGGATTAGCTGTTTGGGATGATCTTGAGGGTATGCCGGTGGCTAGTTTACCGGTTAATTTCAGGATGCTTAACATAGAGAGATACACGGGCATTGGTTGCATTCACATCTTCCTTTGACTCTATAGCACGGTGATGAGAGCCCATGGTTTGGACAAGTCCCAGATGATCACTTTATTCCCACTATCTCTGAGTGGGGCGGCCCAACGATGGTTTGTTTCTTTAGAGTCCTCGAGACATCGGACATGGGACGACTTGGCCTAGGAGTTTTTACGACAATTTTCATTTAACACTGTTGTAGATGTATCGGGAAGAGAGCTCGAGGCTTTCAGACAGAGGATAGACGAGTCTATTTCATCATTCATCTCCCGCTGGTGCAGGAAGATTGTCGAGATCATTGACAGGCCTTCAGAGAGGGATTAGATACAGATGGTTCTGAGGAGTTTACAACCCAGGATTGCCAGGCATGTAGTTGGGGTACCATTCATAGATTTTGGTTCTCTGGTTTTGGCTTTGTATGATATCGAGGATGGCATCTTGAGAGGATTGTGGACAAATTCTTCTCCTAGTGATGTTAAGGGGAAGAAGCCCTTCCGGGGACAGAGGTTAGTGGATGTGAGTGCCATTAGTTCTTCCAGTCAAAGACCTCCCATGCGTTATCAGCTAGTCCCACAACTTCCCGAGGCTCATTCTTCATATCCACCTCATCAGTACAGGCCACGGGTACTTCGTTCAACTTATGATTAGACTTACATGCCTCAGACACTAGCTTTGCCTTAATATGCCACCTAGGGCACGGAGAGACCTCCTGTTTCATATTTGGCCACAAGACAACCATGTTATGTGGCACAGTTCGCCACGAGACCTACATTTTCCCATCCCAAGCCTAGAGCCCAACAAACCTCTGCTCCTTTTGTTTTGAGGAAGCAGAGATAATTTTCATAGTTAGGCATGCCGTTGAGCCAGGCTCTTCAGAAGCTTACAGAGGCTGGGTTATTGACTGCTCTCACTCCCAGGCCACTATCTCAGTTGATTCCACCTTAGTTCAGGATGGATCTGCACTATGCATACCATTAAGGACCTAGACATGAGACCGATCGCTGTACCGCTCTCAGACATGCCATCCAGGATTTGATCGACCACGGTTTGGTACATTCGGGTCAGTCGAGTGTAACCACAAACCTATTACGTGCCCACACTACACATGAGGTCCCCCCACCGACCGATGGCATACATTTCCTGGAGTTCTCTAATCTTGACGATCATATCCATATGTTGAGCTGGGATGACACTAAGCCAGAGCCCGTAGTGTCAGATGGGATTTATGAGATGGACGGAGCGACTTTGGGCCTCGGATGCTCGCTCTATTCCAACTATTTCCCAAGGTAGCATCAGTACAGACTGCCACTATTGAGCCTCTGACTTTCACACATTATAGTGTCTAGACACCATTCATCTTGATCCCAGATGTTGAGGAGGTTTAGGCTCCACATATTGATGTTTTTCAGACTCCAAATGTTCAGTATATTCTCTGAGGAGGTAGAGTGTTACGATAACCGCCTCCCACAACAACCAGACCAGTTGAGGGTACATCTGTTCTCGAAGAGGTCAGGAGAGAGGATGAGATTCTGAGGCAGCTACAGAGCACACATGCTCACATCTCTATCTGGAGCTTGTTAGCATCCTCGAGCACTCACCGAGATGCATTGATTCTAGCCTTGAGCCAAATTAGAGTCAAGACTAGTACCTCTCCTGAGGGATTGATTCATATGATGACGACTGGCAGAGCCACATGCATCGTATTCTCCGATGATGACTTGCCACCAGAGGGTTCGGACCACACACGTCCACTCTACATATCTGTCGGTTGTTTGGGCAGCCAAGTCCCATCTGTCGTTCTGAACAATGGCTCGGCCCTGAATGTCTGTTCTCTGGCCACCGCCATTGCCCTCGGCGATGCACCTTCTGATTTTGATCCCTAAACTCAGACAGTTCGAGCTTATGACAGCACTCGGAGGGAGGTTATAGGCATTCTAGAGATCGAGTTGCTGATAGGTTCGGCCACTTTCGTTACTGTATTCTAGGCTTTGAGGATTCTTACATCATTTAACTTGATTTTGGGCCGACCTTGGATCCACAGAGCCAGGGCCATTCCTTCTTCCCTTCATTAGAAGGTGAAGTTTATTCATGATGGCTAGGTCATCGTGGTGCAGTCTATGGGAGATATGTTCATTTCTGCCGAGCCTCTTGTAGACCCTCAATTTTGTCCCTTTAGCACATGACTTTAAGTTCGTTTTTAGTGCTTCAAAATAGTTCCTTGGTGGCCCATAACTACTCATACTACTTACCTTTTTTTGAGCCACCTCGGAGACTTTGGTTGAAGGATTATCTAACCCCTTATTGTGACCCTTGGCAGCCCTAATTTAGACTTAGGTTTTTCTTGTTTTTTTTAGGATAACTTTTAGATACACTTGGCCCATTTGGACATTTTTAGCGTGACTTGTATGACTTGCATGGTTACATGGCTTTTGGGCTCGACTTTTTGTTTATTGGTTTATTTTTATTTTATTTTATTTATTTTATTTTATTTTATTTTAGTTTTAGTTTTATGATTATCATTCACTTTTTATTAGTTATTTTCCTCTTTATATTATTTTCCTTAACTTATTTATTATTTATTTTTATTTATTTATTTATTTATTTTTACCATTTCCTAATTTATTTACTTGCTTATTTATTCATTCAATGATTTAACTTCAAGAATTTCATGTTTTTGCAAGGAAACTTACCATTGGAGTTTAAGGAAGGTGGGACTCTCCTTGGAAGGTTTTGGAGGGGAATTTGAAATTGAGAAGATTGCTTTTGATTGAAAGATTTAAAAAAGGAAGAAAAGAAGAAAGGAAATAGGAGAATTTTCCTTTTTGGAAAGAAATTTAGGTCTTGAGGGGTGATATATATAGGTGAGAAAAGGAAAAGAGAAAAGGAGGATTTTTCTTGGGGGCAGAGCACGCGTTGGAGGATTGGGAGCAGATTTGAGGATTTTTTTTGGGGGGCTGGAAGATAGGAGATTCAGGGATCGTCTTGAGGAGAAGCACAAAGGAATTGGAGAAGAGAGCAATTGCAACCAAGGCTGCCCAGGTATGATTCTCGCCACTCTTGGAATTCTTACCCATATTCAATTTCTCCGTGCGTTTGTTTCTGAATATTTAATATACTGTTGATTGGTGTGGACGAAAAGGGCCACAAATTGATTTGTTGAGATTGGTTACTCACTTGTTTGCCCTGTTTTGGATTCTGATTCTCTTATGTGTCATTGATGTCGTCTGAAATTCATGACTCCATGCCTGAATTTTATCATGTTCTTTTTTGTTTAAATCCCATTCTGCATTTTGCTCTCTGTCCTTAGCCCACGGATTCAATATTTGAAGTGGAGCTATTTCTGTTTATTGACCAAAGTCTTACACTCTCTTCTTCTCCGGGTTTTACATCTTTTTTTTATTTGTTCTCTATCCCTCTTCCTATACGGTATTTGAATCTATTTGAGGTGCTTACGGTGTGTTTGAAGAAATGTCCAGAGATTTGATTTGATTAATTCCTTATCTTCCTGTTTTGGATCAATTGGGTTTTATGATGAAGTGTTGGTTCTCTTTGAGCAAAGGCTAGATGTGGTTCTGTTACTTTCTTTGGATTCTACGTTTCATGAAATTATGGCCTGTGGTGAATCGGGATACTTGAAAAAGAGCATCAGGTCATCTCTATACTGGAACCCACTGAGTGCCTGCAACAAGAGATCAGTCCACGGTTCACACTTGGGTGCTAGTGACAATAGTAGGGTTAGAAACTTATTTGGTGCTTACTCTCAGGGTATTGAACCTGGAGATGGAAGAAGGTTAAATAAAAGGCAGCGGCTCCCATTCAGTCCTGCAGAAGTGACTGCTATGGAGGTGAGGGTCATGGAATGTTTTAGGCAGTTATTTCTTAGATCTGTTGAAGCTCTATTTTTTGCTCCAACTTTTTTGTCAGCATCATGCGACACGCTTGGTTCAGGGTTTCGATGTTAATCTACGACAAGAATTAGTTCAATTAACACTCCCCCAACCTGTTTGTTCCGAGGAAGATGATCGGCTTGCTACTAGGTTAATATCTCCCTTAATGGAGTATTACATTGGTCCTAATGACAAGAAAACTGTTGATGATATTAGCGCAAGATTGTGAGAGGGTTTGCTAGGCTATTACAAGGAGACTGATCACAAACTTTACTTAGCTGTGGAGTTTCTTGAGAGAGCTGTTGTAACTTTTGACACCAAAGAGAAGGAAAACCTTGCTAGAGAGGCCTTCAATCTCTTGAATAAAGTTCCAGAACCTGCAGATTTGTGAGCAGTTTGCAAAAGGTTTGAGGACTTGAGATTTCATGAAGTTGTGGTTCGCTTACCACTACAAAAAGACACGAGCTCGTCCCTGTAAGTGATGCTTCCAATGAGCGACTTGATGCAGAAATTCGAGAACATGCACTTGCTTAGCTTGAACAGTGTTATGAGATTATCACCAGTGTTTTGTGTTCTCTAAGAGGTGAGGCTTTTCTAGAAGGAATTTGGATCTCCCGTGAGTCCCGCTGCCTGATCCACCCTTGATCAGGCCTCCCGAGACATATACATACGCCAAACTGTCCAACTTGGTGTTAAATCATCTGACACAGTCTTTCAGCTATTGTTTTAGTACAGATCCAAAATATGTTAGGTCCCTCGCAACTCTTGCCCTTGATGATTCTGTATCAGCATGTCGTACACTGATAAGCTTGCTTGAAGATCATCTGACAGAAGAAATTAAAATGGTGGCAATTTGGGCATTACAGAACTTTGCGATGTGCAGTAGAATTATTAATCGAGCTATTGCTGAAGCAGGTGGCATATCGGTAGTTCAAGAACCATTACTTTCTCCTTATTCAGATGTTGCTGCGTAGGCATCATTGCTGATCAAATTTTTATATTCCAATCACATGCTTCAAGAATACGTGTCAGATGAGCTCATCAGATTATTGACAGCTGCATTAGAGGAGTTGTGGTCTACATCAACCATCAACGAAGAGGTCCTGAGAACTATAAATATAATATTTGCCAATTTTTATAAGCTCCATATTTCTGAAGCAACTACCTTGTGCATTCCCCCCATTTGGTAGGGGCGTTTGAGTCTGGAAGTGATGCTGTTCAAGAATCTGTCTTGGACTTCTTATGCTAGTTAAAACATTCATGGTCAATCACGCCAATAGATATTGCCAAGTCCCAAGCCATGGTTGTAGCTGAAGACATTCCCATTCTACAAATGCTTATGAAAACCAATTCATCGAGCTCATCAGTCCATTGTCTTCAGAAAAGTCAACGCCGAATCTCCACACTGAATCCCTATACTAAGGGATCCAAATTCAGTCTCGCCACAAAGAGCTTCACTTTGTTTCAAATGTCCCGGTCATATTCAATTCATGGATTACACCAATGTCCTCTTGATGTCCAGATCCTACCTGGCAAAAATTCTCAGCGAGGAATACTACTGAATCTGGCATTGTGAATCTTCTTACCAAAGCTCAATTCAAGAGGCAGCGTGGCATTTGGGCCAGAACCTGGATAGAAGGTAGTCGATGCATGCTTAGCTCCAGGAAACAAAGAACTGAAATCATATGAGCAGGACCCTTTGAACAAAAATGCTGGTATCAATACACATTCTACGTGCCCATCTATTATTCAATCCAATTCTGAAGTCCCAGTCATGTCACCTAGAAAAAGCAAAGGAGAAATTCAAAGGGAACCCTTGGGCTTGAAAGGAAAGGTTCTTAGTCTTGGAAAGGTTCAGAAAAGCCGGAAGGTGTAGAAAGAATTCAAGCAGCCACAGAAGGCTTCCTCCAAGCTGATAGTACCACCTAGCACAGGTTTCGGTACCCTAACCTATGGATATAGTTTTCTCTTGAGAGCGTTCCATACATTCGAAACGGCATCAATAAGTCACTACTTTTGGATCAGTACTTGGAACTGGATCTTAGTACTGTCATGCTTGGCTGTTGCTTTTGGTTTTAGAAACATGAACTGCTTAGGTAACGTATTTGGCTTGGCAGTTATAATTATAATGTCAATCACCACCTGCCTAATGTCTCTGGTTGCTGTACTGTGCTGACACCAGAATGTCTCCTCTATAATTGGCTCCATGTTCTTCATTGGCGTAATTGAAGCTTTCTATTTCTCAGCATGGATCTCTAAGCCACTCCTGAGCATGCGTGTAAGAATGGATAGCAGGGCAGATTTTCAGGTTCCTGGTCAGAGTGGAATAATGGGACAGCCAAATGAAGACGAATTCCCCATGAACTTTCAAAAATAGACTTAAGGATAAGAAGAAAGGTGAAAGAGAAACAGTGGCTAAAGAGACAATTCAGATTAGTAATGGTCTAGAAAGTGGGGTGTTTCTAATAAGGTTTATCTTGGAGGTGCAACCGAGTTCTGCGCGTCTCATCCTGTAACAGTTCGTAAGGGACAGTTGGAATTTCATGAGACTGTCCCCAGTAGCTCAGTTTCCAGCAGTTCGTCTCTCACTAGAGTTTTAATTCTTCCGGTAAATCTCAGTAGTAAGAATGATTAGTTGGCTACCATGGCTACAGAGAAAGTATCAGTTACCGAATTTGAGCAACATATCACATCAGGCAGTTCTAGTAAAGGTCCTGAGAGATTTGACTCTACGGATCCGCCTTATTCTGAAGATGAGATCCCTTAAGAAGCTGAATCAGGTTTTCTTGATAAAGGAATTCAGTTGGAAGATCCTAACACTTCTCCCGGTGAAATGAAGAGTGAGCAACAGGCTACTCTCGTTGTCTTAATCAAGTTGACTATGGGAAATTCATCAAAAAGCATCTTTGATGACGGACGTGGATGGGAATCCCCTTGAGAGTCTTTGCAAAATTTTGTCATTTTCTACTTCATCCTCAGATCAAAAGAGAAATGTTGCACAACTCTGCTTTGCTTTGTTTAAATATTCCGAAAATTCGAGCTTCACCAATGGCCTTTGAGTGCATAAAACCCCTTGTATTGCTGATGCAATCTGAGAACAGCACAGCTGTAGAATCTGGTGTTTATGCTTTTTGAGAGATTGTTGGATGAGGCTACAACTTCAGGGGACACAACAACAGATAATTTGATTCAGAAAACGATAAGAGGACAAACAAGCAAATGCACAATCCATAGTCATCTTTGCATCCTAGATGCCTCGACCCCATATTCAGATTGAATTACTGAGCAAGAAGCTAAGCGAAATGCAAATAATGCAGGACTTCCTAAAGCATGTCCTTATATATATGCTCTAAAAGATAGAAACAAGACTAATATTGAACACATGGCAGCAAGGTATTTACGATCTTGTAAGTGAAGCTATAGGAATTAGTTTGTTTATCCTATTGGTAATATGAGAATCCAGAATTCAATTAAATGCTTGGTGGGAAGGTTCAAATGAAGAAGTACGTGGTTCCTCTGAATGTCGTGAGAAATTAATCCAGTTGACAAGCACAGTTTTCCAGAATACGTCATCTACTTCAGAATAGCAATATATAGCCAGCTTTGTCAAGATGACATGCCAATGGTGAAGAGATCTGGTGCATCAAATCTGGGAAAGTTTGCTGCTACTGTTGAAGCTGTTCATTCAAAGGCTGACATCTCAAAAGCAGCCTAGACACTAATCCAGCTTGGTCGCCTTGCCACACATCATACTCTTTCTAATGTTTCTTTTTCTTCTTTTTGTGATCTTATACATTTTAAATTTAGATTTCAAAACCATTTTCCGTCAAAATAACTCTAGTTTTCGTTAAGCTCCTTTAGGAGTTTCTAGGTTTAAAATCCAGATTTCAACAAATCTTTTGCTGTCATTTTCCTTCCGGCATGCGTTTTCACTATTTTATTTGATTTTTAGCTATTTTAATGATTTTCTCGATTTTCAACAAGCATGAATAACTTTCATGATTCCAAACAATGGAATTCATAGAATCAACTCATGCAAAATTGATTAGGGCTTTGGAGAGGGCCCGACATTCATGATATCTTCTTCGATAGTGTTTGTCCGACATTTGATTAATTGTGCTTTCTCTTTGAGATACGTGAGATTATTTTGCACCTATCATTAAGCAATCTTGTTTCCCATAGAGGCGTTTTAGCTTGCTATCCAGGTACGCTCCTTCACACCTGTTTTTGAGAATTCTATAGACACATATGTTACTGATGACTATATCCATACATGATGCGATTCTTGGGTGTTTTGATATATGCTTGATTTGCTTGGATAAAACACTTTGTGAGATATATCATCTAAACTAAGCATTGATGTTTTATAATAGCGCTCAAGAAGCGGTTCAGGTACGCACCCTAACTCTCCTTTATTGTGATCTTATCTTGTTTAGCATGCAATTTTTTGAAATCACCCTAGCTCACTTAAGTATCCATGATTAACCATTTAATTGCCACGTTTCCCTCAACTTAGTTAGTAGAGACCTTTTAGGGCTTAGAGGGGTGCTACCTCCTAGAGGTACCTTCCCAATAAGTAACCTGATCCCCGAACTTAGACTCGGGTTTTTCAAAGACACGCTTTTCCAAAAATTATGGAGTCATTTTTTAGGGTTTTATTTCTTGTTTTATTTTCCCTTTTAAAAATAAAATAAAATAAGCGGCGACTCCAACTTTTTTTCCAAAAATCAAAATTTTCACAAATAAAAAAAAGCGAGTCTCGCCGATTGAGTGGGGACGCACGTGAAAAATGCGGGTCCACAAATTGGCGACTCCACGGGGGATTTTGAGGATCAAGCTTGAACACTAGTTAAGGAAAATGTGGCGTTTAATTGGTCGATTAGAGGGTACCCCCTTTTCCTAGGCAAGGTGATTCGATTTGCTTGTTTGGTCTACTATCTTGACATGTTTGATTGCCTTGGATGGTCACTTGATTGTTTGCTCACTTCAGCATGATTCACTCTCACATATGCTAGATAGGACTTTGATTGTATGATATTCATCTACTTGGTATGACTGTTTGTTGCATGACAACCCTTTCTCTTGCATGATCGTATGATCGCTTGTCTTTGTTCACTCTCTCACTTTAGACCTTAGGTTTTTCGGATGCACCCACATCCTTTATTGTGCACTTTAGATTATCCCTGAGTGTTGAGAGATGGGAGAGCCTTCACCCTTAAGAAACCCCCTGGGAACGCGAGGAAGTGCATGTGTGGAGGTGATGACCACCTTGCATGGAAGCACCCCGTCTCCTTGGAGGTGTGCAGAGGGTTGCGTACTGCTGGAGGGTACGATCGCTTCTACTAGGGATCCTTTGACCCACCCATTTTATCTTATAGAGCTGCCTTAACCTTGTAGGTTAGCCTAGACCCAATTAAGATTTCATTCCTACACGTGGGTGCATCTGTGGAACTTCAGAGCTGCCTTGGTCACAATTGGGTTCAGTTATCCTCTCATGGTCTCCTTTTGGTGTGCTCAGAGATTGGTACATATTTGAGTTTCAATTGGGCCACCTTTTTGCTTAGTGATTAGTGTGTCTCCACCTTTTCTGAGTTTCCTTCATGTCATTTATCTTTTCGTGCCTTTGTACCTTATAGGAGGGTTATTCGCTTCAGTTCAGATTTGACTTCTTAGATCAGAGTTGGAGATAAATTGATTAGGGTTTCAAAGCAATCAGGTATGGATCTTCAGCATGTTATAGTTGATCGAATTACAGTCACCATGACTCTATTCAAGAGACATTAGCAGGTTTGAGCTAGAGGATTAATGGATAGTGAGATAGATAGCATCCAGTTTAGGATGAGATGTCGTATGATTCATTACCACCCACCCCCACCACCCAGTTAGCCAGTGACATTGTTGAGGGTGACTTCGTACATATGATGAGTTTAGTGGATATTGATTCAAAGTTTATCAGATGAGAGTTCTTGTAGAGGACTTTAGTTTTTCTCAGATGGGAGATTTGATTGACATGATTTTCTTCATGACGAGCATGAGATGGATGTGTTGGATGATAGTTGGATGCTTGGCACATATTAGCCAGAGATAGTTCACTCTCTTGATATGCTTGAGATCTTCATTGTTGAGAGTTTAGAAGAGATTCAGTTTATTTATATTGGGGCATCCCGCTTATGTTGATGATATGTTTGAGGACGATATTAGCCCAGTTATGGTCATGGAGATTCATCTATTCCAGGAGACCCTAGGGACTTACTTAGAGTACACCACTTGTCATTAGAGAGTTGACCCCAGAGAGGAAATATGATTGACATATCTGGATAGATACCAGTTCTCAAACCCCACCAATGTGGATTAGTTGAAGAAATATCACATTTGAGACCATGGTCGCAGGATGGGTGGCCATCATTTCGGTTAGCCTTACACCTTATCATCTTTATTGATATAATAAACCATTGCTAGCCCATTGAGCCTCACATGGTATGTTATAGCCTTATTTCTTTTTTATAGCCTTGATTACCATTTCTACACCCGGGTTGGGACCCTTTGGTGTATATGCATGCTTTGCTATGAAAGTCTCATGAGCTTTAGACTTATAGGCCTATCTTCTCATTCTTGTCATCATCTCCTTATCATCCTGTTTGTTCTATTTTGCTATCATCACATTTCCATTCTCTTTCTTGCTTTTATCATTATTTGCTTCATTTTATCTCTTCTCTTTCTTGGGCTGATGATTCTTCACATCTTAGTGCAAAGAGGGCAGTCATATCACTCCATCCATCCCATCATTTGGCATTGATTCGGAGATTTTAGTTTGAGAGATTGTCTCATGGGTTGGGGTTCATGTATTCATCAGTGATTTGAGAGAGTTTATTCATTTCTTGTATCTTTCCCATTGGAGTTTGACTTATTGATGATCAGAGCATGCGCTAAAAAAAAAAAAAAAAAACAAAAAAAAAAAACAAAAACAAAAAGGGAAAAAAGAAAAAAAAGAAACAAAAAAAAAGAAACAAAAAAAGAAGAAAAAAAAGAGAAAAAGCGCAATGACATGTTTATGTATGGTATCTTGCTCCATTGGGCACTTATATCACCTTTTGAGGTCTGTTTACTGGGTATATTTGTCACTGTGGGTTCTTGTGAGATTTTTATATGAGTTTTCACTCCTTGAGCCACTCTTGTTATGCATTTGGAGTGTTGAGGGTTCATGTGAGAGTTCTATGGTATCCTATGCTTCTTGGACCATGGTTGATATGTATTAGGTATGAGAGATGAGTGACCTTTTACTAGGGTCTCCGGATCATTGTCTTACCCACCATTCCATCACTGGTGATATGACTTTCCTTTATTGTACTAACATGGGTTGATCATCACTCATTCCACTTTCTCATTGTTTTCTTTTGTATCCCATTACCTCTTTCCAGATCTTCGTTCCACTTTTTATTGATTCCCTACTTATTGATACCCATTACTGATTTGATACCTTTTTCACATCATTCACATATTTCATTGATGGTTTGACTACTCATCTTTCTCTCATTTCGCCATAGACATTTCCTTTGGTTACCTTTAGGTCCATGGCTCATGAGATTTTTCTATGCATTACATCTTGTACACGAAGGTATGGGTTTGATCATTGGGTATTTGAGCCTAGTTTCCCTTCATTTCTTTCACCCTATCACCCTAGCCTACGTTACGTCCCGTGTCTTAAGACCACCCTGAGGCCATGAGATCATATGTTATCTTTGATAGCCTCTACTTAGGTTGGTGTTTGGGATTTGGTTGATATATAGATGTTGTCATGTTTCTTCTTCTGGGAGATGCTTCTTTGATGCTTGGAGGTGATTTGGTGATGGATGTAGATGATTGCTTCATCTTATGGATGATATTTGATGTTGTCTGGCTTCTACTGTACATTGGATATCCATACTGGGGCATATTCCCCTTTCATTTGATTGAGATGAGCCCCTAGTGGAGCACTTTCTTTGAGTCTGGGCATTTTCACCGATCAGAGATCCCTAGTGGAGTATGTTGGGATTATATCAGTTCTAGTGGAGCATCGTTGAGCCCCTAGTAGTTCCATTCGCAGAGTATTTCTGAGATAGACTAGTGGATTATTACTGAGTTGGAGGCAGTTTTCAGTGCAGTGTATAGATCTGGCATACTGGGACATATTTCCCCATTTTGAGGTTACTAGATTCCTATCAGACTTAGTCAGGGTTTCATAATGGACACGTTTCTACTCTTGAGATTACCACATTCCTCATCATTTTGGCTATTCATTTGAGATTAGATTTAGAGTGTCTCCCTTGAGGCATTGGTCGACACTTCATCCTGACTTCTTAGCAGATTATTGTTGAGCTGAGGATAGTTGATTGATGATGTTGGATTCATCCTTTGGTTGTGTATTAGATATCCACACTATGGCATATTTCCCTCCTTCCTCCGAGATTCTTATTTGTTATTGTATACGGTACGAAGATGGATGATCATTGTTAGTTTGTTTACCTCACGACTTCGACATTAGATTATCCATATTGGGGCATATTCCCCTCTCCATCATGAGATTTATTTGGGCAGTGATATGAGGATGGATGATTGGTGTCGGTTGTTTAGCTTATGACTTCGACATCAGGTCTCATACTGGGGCATATTTCCCTACTTTCTGAGTATCCTTGAGATTGAGATAGTGACCAGCTTGGTTTTAGATTGAGTACTAGCCCAGAGCTTCCGACGATCGACTGTATCAGGGCCTCCCTACATGGATTTGTTGAGATAGAGATGGATCGCATCAGGTTTCACCCGAGGAGCGTGGGTGGATCCTTTAGCCAGATGTTCATGAGACATATTTTTTTTCGTCATTGTTACCTTGTCGATTGGGTTATCCGAACAAGCACCATTTTGTGCACTTTGAGATTTGCTTTTAGATGAGCCACGATATACACGCTTTGAGGTTTACCTTTTGAGATTCGTCGACAGAGTGGTTTTTCAGACACAGAGGCCTTTTTCAGTTTTGACTTTTCAGAGGTTTTGTCATGATGTATTGGTTCTTAACCCATTGATTCTAGCAGATGATTGGTTTATTGGTTGTTTCAGCAGTGTGAGCACCCTGGATACTAGGGCATATTTTCCTTCTTGGTTCCAGTAGTCCGACCCTTGACATTTTGAGTATATGGCTTTGAGCCAATTTATTTCATGTCCACTTTCGAGTTAGTCTTCTTTATTATTCCCTTCTAGACCCTGAGCCTCGTAGCCATGAACTATCCATTCCTTCAAGACCTTAAGTCTTATAGCCCTGAGCTATCATTTCTCCCTTAGGCCCTGAGCCCGCTAGCCCTAAGCTATCATTTTTTAGGCCCTGAGCCTCGTAGCCATGAGCTATCCATTCCTTCTAGACCCTGAGTCTTATAGCCTTGAGCTATCCTCTCTCCATTAGGCCTTGAGCCCGCTAACCCTAAGCTATCATTTTTTAGGCCCTGAGCCTCGTAGCCATGAGCTATCCATTCCTTCTAGACCCTGAGTCTTATAGCCCTGAGCTATCCTTTTTCCCTTGGGCCCTGAGCCTAGTAGTCCTGAGCTATCCTTTTTTTAGGCCCTGAGCCTCGTAGCCATGAGCTATCCATTCCTTCTAGACCCTGAGTCTTATAGCCCTGAGCTATCCTCTCTCCCTTAGGCCCTGAGCCCGCTAGCCCTGAGTTATCCTTTTTTTAGGCCCTGAGCCTCGTAGCCATGAGCTATCCATTCCTTTTAGACCCTGAGTCTTATAACCCTGAGCTATCGTTTTTCCCTTAGGCCCTGAGCCCGCTAGCCCTGAGCTATCCTTTTTTTTTTAGGCCCTGAGCCTCGTAGCCATGAGCTATCCATTCCTTCTAGACCCTGAGTCTTATAGCTCTAAGCTATCCTTTTTCCCTTAGGCCCTGAGCCTAGTAGCCCTGAGCTATCTTTTTTTTTTTTTAGGCCCTGAGCCTTGTAGTAGTGAGCTATCCATTCCTTCTAGACCCTGAGTCTTATAGCCCTGAGCTATCCTTTTTCCCTTAGGCCCTGAGCCCGCTAGCCTTGAGCTATCATTTCCTATAGACCCGGAGTCTTTCCAGCTCTTAGCTGAGCTTTCATCACTTGGTCGCCCATGAGTGGTTTGACCTGGAGTTTGCGTATCGCATTCTCCTTCTAGTCGATCAGTTATAGAGCCCGGAGCTCATAGCCCTGAGCTATTCATTGACCCAGAGTCATTTTCCATCTTGACCCAGAGTCATTCATAGCACCCCGAGCCCTGAGCTCACGACCCGGAGTCATTTGCATCATTCACATCCCTGAAATGTTTCGTTTTCATCATTCTAGCCACTTGTGAGTGGCCTCGACCCGACACCTTGAGTCGGAAAGTATCTTGATCGGCTATCTACTTAGAGCCCGGAGCTCTCGACCCAGAGTCATTTTCCATTTTGACTCAGAGTCATTCCTTTCCATTTAGAGCCCGGAGCTCTCGACCCAGAGTCACTTTCCATTTCGACCCAGAGTCATTATTTCCTATTTTAGAGCTTGGAGCTCTCGACCCAGAGTCACTTTCCATTTCGACCCAGAGTCATTCTTTCCTATTTTAGAGTTTGGAGCTCTCGACCCAGAGTTGTTTTCCATTTATGACCCAGAGTCATTTCTTTTCTAGTTAGAGCCTAAGGCTCTCGACCTAGAGTTGTTTTCCATCTTGACCCAGAGTCATTCTTTCCAATTAGAGCCCTGAGCTCATGACCCAGATTCTTTTATCCTATTCTAGATCTAGAGTCATTCACCTTGTCCATGATCCAGAGTCATTTTCTTTATCTAGAGCTCAGAGCTCTCGACCCAGAGTCGTTTTCCATTTATGACCCAGAATCATTTCTTTTCCATCTAGAGCTTAAAGCTCTCGACCTAGGGTCATTTTTTCATTTGACCCAGAGTCATTCTTTTTAGAGCCCAGAGTTCTTGACCCAGAGTCATTTTCCATTTTGACCCAGAGTCATTCTTTCCTATTTAGAGTCCGGAACCTCCCTTTTTGTATAAGGAACCTGAGCCTAATGATCTAAAACTCCAAGAAGCACTTTTCTTTGTAATTAATTTCCGTTACTTTATTATTGGTTTCACTTAAAACCAATCTTTTCATACAAGTTTATGTTTTCTTTAAAAGCTAACCTTGAAAAGAAAAGACATCAATTCAGTTTTGGAACTAATATTAGCTGTAATTTGAAAACCCATCCCTATGGACGATCCTAGAGCCACTATGCTATGCTAGCTAATGCTACCCTAGTATATGGTGAAATGGGTTTATAAATTTTGTTGATTACTCCTGTCTGAGAACTGAAATCAGAGTACACCAGTTGATTGAACACCAATCAACGGGACATACACCATGATTCCACGAATCAACCAGGATGTTCTCCACCTCAAGATACTTGACTGCATATTCAATGACTGCACCAACTCCTGAGTATCTCAACTGGTTAAATACAGGAATCGAGTTAGCAACGTTCCTGCACATGAAGGCTTTCCCTAGCCTGAAGTTGAGGACATGAGAGGGGCTAACTCGGGAGTCAGAGCACGCAAACACCAGAAACTTGGGGTGCTGCCCTTCTGCTAGTTGTGATTCGTCCCCAATTGGTGTCCTCTGATTCAGTCCTCAGATGGGAGTTATCAACAAAATTTATAAACCTATTTCACCATATACTAGGGTAGCATAGCTAGCATAGCATTGTGGTTCTAGGATCGTTCACTGGGATGAGTTTTCATTTCACACCTAATATTAGTTTAAAGAATTGGATTGGTGCTTTTTATTTTCTAAGTTAGCTTTAAAAGAAAACATAATCTTTGGTTTGAGAAAGGTTGGTTTTAAACTAACCAAAAAAATAGTAATTGATTTTAATTACGAAGAAAAGGGTCTCTTGGATTTTCAGGTCACTAGATTCAGGCCCCTTATACAAAAGTGGAGATTTCGGATCTTTCCTCGCATTGGGGATTTAACCTATAGTTATCCTCCCAATCGGTGTGTTACAGTTGCTTCCCGTTAATGGTTTCAACGCTAAATCCCTCTCACTGATGCATCTTGCAATGACTCGTACCTCTCACCTAGCATTTGCCATTCAAGGTGATCCTTAACCTTGGATTACCTTTCAAAAGCTCGCAGGAGATAACTAATGGATGTCTCCGCAGAATCTAAAAGCTTACCAAGTGTTGACTATTCTAAGTAATCCTACCTTTAAACCACCTTCTAGAGGCTCGCAAGAGATAACTAATGGATCTCTATGGATTGAGTCCGAAAAGCTTACCAAGTGTTGGCCCAGGTGATTATAAAAGATTTTAAGTTAACTAAAAAATATAAAAACCATTAATGGGTCACAACCTTCTCTTCATTAAAAACTGAAACAAGGAAAACTCTTACCTTTGTATCCTGGTCCCTTACCTAGCTTCCATCTGTCTAAGAGACAAAAAGTCTAGCCACTCATCTTCTGAGAAAACATCTTCAAAGGTTGTTTGGCTAGAAAGAAAAATACAATTAAAACGAGTAGGTAAGGTAAAGTAACTGATTACTACTCAAAAAGTGCTATTTGATAGCTTGTAATTAACTCTTTTAAACACTTTTGAGTAGTAGTTATTGCCTTTTAACCTAATTAACATGTTAAGGACCCTTGCAATCAATTCTAATCAAATTGTGTTAAGTTTTGGTGTTTTGATAGCTTTTTGATCACCAAAGCAATCCAAGAATGAGGGAGAGCTGTATATAGTTCATGGCAAAGCTTTTGGAAGCTCAAATTCATGAAGAACAAAGCTTTGGAGCTCCATAGCCCTTTGCCAAAGTCGTTCAAAGTATGCAAGGAAAGAACAATGGAGAGAGGAAAAACAGAGTGAAGAAAATAGAGGACAGCAGCTGCAGTCTTCTTGTGCACTTTTGGAGCACTTCCTGAAGTCCATTTTGTACGTGCTATATACTATTTTAAATCTTAGGAAGTCAACAATCCAATGCTTCAAACGGTGCACAATTTGGAGTTGAAACGAATAAGTTATAGCCACTGCAAGGCAATCACTCTAAGCTGAAGAAAGCATTTTGCAAAAGTGTTGCGGAATCACCCTTTTGTTGCGAAATGATTTCGCAGCTTTTTTGTACAGTGTTGTGGATTCCCTCCTGAAGTTGCCCGATATATGCTGCAAATTGGAATCTGAGCACCTCAAGATGAAAGCCAACTTCACAGCCCTGCGAGAATAACCTTTTGCTGCGAAGTGATTTCGCAGCCCTTTTTGTGCGTCTGCGAAATCTCGCAGACCTCGTTTTCACCTGTGAAATGGTCCTTAGTGCTTCCCGATATTTGTGCACCGACTCTTTTAGATATTTTCTTCAGATATTTTTGTATAAATTTCCATTCTTCTCCTTGTAATCCACCAACCATAAGATTTCTTAGCAAGGAAGGTTGGAAAAACATCTCTATATATATATTCCCTTGCATCCACTGTAATAGAGCATCATGTAATCCGACGATATATATAGATATATAACATATATAGAATATACAGAGCCTTGCTCTGTTTTTTCCTTCTCTTTCATTTTCATTTTCTTGCTAACCAAACTCTGAGGATTTTTCTTTAGAGGATGAGAGGCTAGGCTTTTCGTCTCTTGGAGTGAGGAAAGCCGGGTAAGTTTCCACATGCATAAATTGGAAGTTTTGTTGTTTTAGTTTTTAATGAAGAGAAAGTGTGACCCGTTAATGGTTTTTATCTTTTTAGTTAACTTAAAACGTCTTTAAATCACCTGGGCCAACACTTGGTAAGGCAAGTGATCTCTGTCCATGGAGATTCACTAGTTTATCTCTTGCGAGCCTTTGGGAGGTGGTTTGAAGGTAGGATTTTCTAGAATTGCCAACACTTGGTAAGCTTTTGGACTCCAAGGAGACATCCATTAGTTATCTCTTGTGAGCTTTTGACGGCTAATCCAAGGTTAAAGATCACCTTAAATGGCAAATGCTAGGTGAGAGGCACGAGCCATTGCAAGGTGCATCAGTGAGAGGGATTTAGTGTTTGAACCCATTAATGGGAAGCATCTGTACAACACCGGTTAGAGAATTAACTATATGTTAATTCTCTAATGCGAGGAAAAGAAACAAGTGACCAAAACTCTCTTTTTTGTATGAGGAATCTGAGCCTAGTGATTTGAACTCCAAGAAACACTTTTCTTTGTAAGTAAAATCAGTTACTATTTTTGGTTAGTTTAAATCTAAACCTTTTTCATTCAAACATCTTTATGTTTTCTTTTAAAGCTAACCTTGAAATGAAAAGGCACCAATTCAGCTTTGAATTAATATCATTTGCAAAGTGAAAACTCATCCCAGTGAACGATCCTAGAGCCACTATGCTATAGTAGCTTTGTCTTTGCTACCCTAGTATATGGTGTAATAGGTTATAAATTTTGTTGATTACTCCCTCAATCAAGGAGCACCAGCTGGACACGAATCAGCTGAGACACCAATTGGGCACGAATCAGTAACACTCTGTATATTTCTTACTAAAACATGTACAAGTGATCCCCTCCTGAATGTCTTCCGAGATTTAGAGATATGAGATATATATTACAAGGAGATATCTTAAGATATATAAAGAGAGATATTTTCAACCTTTTGATTAGATATCCTAAATATCTTAAAACATCTTTAACTGATTACAAGGAGAGAATAGATAATTACACCAAATATCTTAAGGTAAAAATCTAACGGAGTTGGTGTAAAATATCTAAATATTACATTTTCGCATGAGGAAAAGGTGATGCGAAAATTTTCACATCAGAGAAAGTTAGTGCAAAAATTTTTGCATCAGGGAAAGTCAGTGCGAAAATTTTCGCATCAGGGAAGGGTGATGCGAAAATTTTCGCATCAGGGAAAGGTGATGCGAAATTCCTTTTTAGCTTGGCACAGTTGCCTTCAAATGGCCGTAACTTCTTCGTTTCAGCTCCGATTTACACACCATTTGAAGCATTGGACTCCTGACTTCCCGAGCTTCGAAATGATATATAGTATGTAGACAATGGACTCTACGAAGTGCTCTAAATTTTCCTTGCAACTACTGCCCTTTTGAATTTTGCATAGCATGTGAAGATTTCGCATCACCATGTGAAATTGCTTCATGATGGATTTATTTCACTGATCCTCTTCGTTGCATCTCTTGATTGGCTTGGAAGCTTATTCCCAAGGGTTGCACAAAATTCTCCCTCATTCTTGGCTTGCTTCAATGATAAAAAAGTTACCAAAAACACCAAAACTAGCCAAAAATTGATTAGAAACATTTGTAAGGGTCCTTAACGTGCCAATTGAGTTAAAAGGTATTAATTACTACTCAAAAGTGTTTAAAAGAGTTTATAACAAGCTATAAAAGAGCACTTTTTGAGTACTAATCAAGTTGTTTATAGTAATCTAGATACTAGCCAAAATGGTGGATTTTGAAGTGAATAAACCTGTCTTTAATCCTCTCGACCGGATCACACTCCTCATGATCTTGCTCTTGCTCTTGCTCTTGCAACTCAGTGGTCAACTTCTCAATTTTTTCTGTAGCTATGTCATCCAAACCTTCCTTATCACTCAGAAGCGGCCTCAGTCCTTCAATGGCTACATTAGATGAGCTCGTCGCCATATCCATGTTGTGTTGCTGTCTAAGGCGGATGAGTCCAGAGCAAGATACTTTTTAACAGCAGCACAAAAAGCAAGTCCAAGTTTCACAACATCATCATGGCTTGGTGCCTCAATATTAAGGGAAAGAAAAGGGTCTTGAAGGGAGAGGCTGAACATTAGGGAAATGAGGGCCTCCTGTAGGCAACATCATCTCCTGCTTCGATTGATCATGCTTTGGAACTGCACCAGATGAGACACTGCCCACTGGAGGTGAGAAAATAACTGGTGCATGTGGAGGAGATTGAGGTTGATCAGGATAATCTTCCTCTTGTGCAGTTGAGGCTACACTTTGATTGCTTGGAGAAGGCCCCTTAGTAATTTCAATATTCTCCTGAGAAGATTCTGTTGGTGTAGGGCTCTTTTCAACATCAGGACCATTAGCATATTTCGAGCCTAGTGAAAAACTAGAATCGAAACTTCAAAAACCAAACCATTTATTAAAGCTTCAGGGATTTGAAGATGGTTTCTGAAGATGACATGACGAGCATCATGGCAAGATACCCAAACTGAAATCCTTCACAACAATATCATGGTAGTCAATTTGATGACTTCCCTTTACTTTTTATAGACTTCAATGAAGACAATAAGGCTTCCTAAACCCTCTTTTTGGCACCATGTGCAGAATAGGAACAATTTGCTTCAACATCATTTCCAACACTAGTTAGTCTTACATCATTGGCCACATTGTTCTAAAGGGACCAGGTCTCTACAGACATTTATTGACTCATGATTATGAAAGGATCGATCCAACATGTCATCATCTTTCTAAAATCCATCATTCACCGAAGCAGGAGGCAGAAATGTTTGAAGGCTAGTTTGAACTAGTGCTTTTAGAGTATCAAGACTCTTCCCTATATCTCCCATCTGTTGCCTCAATGCCAGAGATAATTGCCTTGCATGCAACTGTTCTTAGTGAAAATGAAGCTGCTGTTCTGAAGGGAATGCATTCCCATGCTTCACTTGTGATATGAGCTCCAATAAATCATTTGACCATCCTCTATATGCATTCTGATCAATCTTTGCTTGAATGATCCGTTCTAAAGATGGATCCAGGTGCCTTGAAGCAAATGAATTCTACTACAATTCATGGAGAAGGTTTTTCCTCAACAAAGCCTGATCAAGCATGTTGTCTCCCATAAGGTCCATCTTTGACTACCCAAAACCTGGATCAGACATGCGATGATGCCACAACTATTCAAGAAGCAATTGTTGAATATGAGACTGTTGTTGTTGCTGCAATTTCATTTGGTGGTGATGAAGCTGCTGTTGATGAAACTGATGTCGTTGATGAAGCTCAAACTCTCGCTGCTGTTGTAACTTAAGCTCCAAAAGATGTTCCATATCTTGTGCTGGATGATGGACTGACTGTTGGAGAACAGGGTTTTTGCTATGACTAAAAGAAAAACCAGGAAATTGCTCCACACCTGACCCATTGAAATGAGATGTGGGATGAGGAGATGGACGGTTCTGTGATTGAAGTTGTTCCTTTTGCAACTCTTGTGACATTAGGTGCTCTGCCAAGTCATAGCTACTGAATTCTTGCTCCATACGAGATCAATGTCGGGCATCTATGGCACCTTGATGAACACTGGAGTTAGAACATATATTTCTTCTATAATCATCAGACCGTGTCTCTATATTTGAAGGTAAATTTGATGACTGACTAGACCTCATGTGGGAGCCTCTGATCTCAGACATTAACAGACCAAAGATATGCAACTTATCATCTTTATCCATAGGAACGCCAGTTTCTGCAAATTCATTTGCAAAAGATGGGTGGCTGCTCAAATCAGGAAATGAGCCATGAACATTAGCAGAGAGCTTTCTTCCAACTGTTCTCATCATCAAGTTACCATGATTTTCACTGATGAACACCTCCCCTTACAGTCACCATAAGACCTGGCTCAAGCTGCACAATCAATCCTAGATTTCCCCCCTCTCTCGCAGCCCATGCATTGAACAAGACTCAAGAACAAAAGGCAACCACCACAGAGAAGAAACAATAGAAACAAAGCATAAAAAAAAACTAAAACATCCTCAAATGAGGCTTCACTTCACAGATCATCAGTGAGTCTTTTGGTTAGGTGAGATAACCACATCAAATACAACTATTGGCATGATTCTCGGGATATTTCACAGTAAAAGCAAGACATATTAAGATTAACAACATCAAGCATGAGTTCAGGGTTATATCTTAACAAACAATAAGTGGCCTTCATTATCCACCCCAAACAAACCAACAACCACTCCAACATCAATAGGAAACATAGAGGAGTAATAAGAATCCAAATCAAACAATAAGTCAGTTGCATCCATACCTGAGTGAACCCTTTCCCATGAGGCTCTATTCATCTATAAACGCCTTAAGTCCTCCTCCAATGCCAACGAAACCAGCAAGCTTACCTCTCTGTAACTCTCTCACCAGTAGCCTCCTCAAATCCCCATCCTCCCATTTTTCTTGACTTCTTGTGAAAGCTCTATCTTCTCCCAGGTTCCCTCATCTCAAGCCAACAGCCAGCCCCAGAAAATCCCCCTAAACGAAATACTCTCTATCCCTCCTTAGCTTGCTGCCCCAGGTCAAGGAATATTCTCTAGAAAAAAAATCTCCTCATCTCCAAAAATCACCTCCTATCTCCCCTGCAGCCCGCTCTCCAAACTAGCGAACCCCCCTAAAAAATATCTACCTCCAAAACCTTAAAAAGCACCCCCTCCCCCTACCTGCAACTGGCCTGCTACAGGTAACAGAATACGCTCTTCTACAACGGCTTCTGCAGATTCCCTCATTTTCCTACGTCTCATTCTCATTGGCTCATTCAATAGCACTAGCTGAATCCATAGCAGCCTCTCTTAAGGTAGCATGTGTCTCTTGAAAGAGCCCTCCACTTGGCAAAGAAAATGACCTGCAGAAAAAATGAGAACTAGCCCCCAAATGGGGGTCTACAAATATGCCCCTCTTCGGTAGAGTTCATGAGTGTCAAGAATATGAATACTGAAGTGAAAAGGAAGTGTGAATAGTGAGTGGAATGAAGTGAACTCTACCGAAGAACCGAAGAGACCCTCATAGGGACACTAGTGAAATGCAAAGTCACTCAGGCTAGCAAACAAACACAAAGGCTCTAATCCTAAAAGAGAAGGATATCTCAAAATGCCTCTGAAGCCGCACTAAGAACCCAGGCTCCCTCTAAGATGTCTCCAAAAGTGACTCGAAAGACCAAATCAAAGGTAAATAACGGTTGAATCATCCTGGAGTACGGATAAGAACGCATCCAAAGGAGACTGCCCTATGTAGACTATGTGATGAATACACGATAAGCACAGGGTAACGAAGTGAGGAAAATTGAGGACAAATGCAAAACCATGAAGGTAAGATGTGCAATGCCAGTGAATATGAATGTCGGGAGCTATGACTTTAAATAAAAAGACTGACTCTAAAAGCTAAACTGAGAAAAATAATGGCTTTGGAAGCCAAACCAAAAAGCTAACTCTAAACACTAAACTAGAAGGCCCATAGGTGAAGACCTACGATGGTGATACAATAAAAAAAAATGCCCATAGATGCCAATCTATGGTGGTGAAACTCTCAAAGGCCCACAAATAAAAATCTATGGTGGTGATAATCTCGAAAACCTAAGGATGAAAATCCATGGTGGTGAAATAACTTAAATGCCCATAGATGAAAATCTATGGTGGTGATAATCTCGAAAGCTCAGGGATGAAAATCCATGGTGGTGAACCTGAAATGCCCATAGATGTCCGATCTATGGCGGTGAACCTGAAATGCCCAAAGATGTCCGATCTATGGTGGTGAAAACTGATCAAAGCCCATAGATGAAAATCTATGGTGGTGAATCTGAAATGCCCATAGATGTCTGATCCATGGTGGTGAAAACTGATCAAAACCCATAGATGAAAATTTATGGTGGTGAATCTGAAATGCCCATAGATGTCTGATCCATGGTGGTGAAAACTGAAATGCCCATAGATGTCCGATCTATGGTGGTGAAAACTACTAAAAGAAGAGGGATGCCCTAAATAGACTGACGATAGGGGGATGCCTTAAACAAGTTGACAGTAGGGGGATGCCTTAAACAAGATGATGGAAGGAGGATGCCCTAGGTGATAACTCGTAAAGATCGACAAATGGGTTGGACAACCACGAAATTAGCATGAAATGTGCTAAACTCAAAGAGAGGGGAATGCCCCAGTAGAAAAGCGCTAAAGGGGGTATGCCCTAGTATGATGACTCACAAAGATCAAGAAATAGATCGAGCAGTGAGAAAGTCCGCAAAAGATCTTATGAACTCAAGAATGGGGGTATGCCCCAGTGTGACGACCTACAAAGATCAAGAAATAGATCAAGCAGTGAGAAAAATCTACAAAATATTTGATGAACTCAAGGATGGAGGTATGCCCCAATGTAGGATAGTAACTAACATAAGACACAGAATGTCACCATACAAAAACACTCTAGGATATGCTCAACGATGATGCAATGAAAAAGATATACATAGCCTTAATGAACGAATGCTAAAACAAGACCAAACATCACCAAAACTATGCCGACAAAGCAAAACCAAAATATTGAATAAAAAAAATGTTGACCAAGACTCTAAGTCTGAAATGTAAGCAAATCAAGACACGACATGTCAACTATCAATATGAGTACATCATCACAAATGTATCAACATGCCCTACCATCATGGAAGATGTTGAACCTAATGTCCAAAGGCATGTGAAAACTTAACCAGAAAGCTCAAGACTAGTCTGTATCTTCCTCTGATCAAGATAATGGGATAAGGTCATGTAAAACGATGAAATATGTGGACTCAAAAGATGTAAGGCTCTGATAAGATGGGTGCAGGTATAACGGTGTCCAGTGTAGGATGTATAGGTGTGTAACAAAGGAAGGTGGGTACCCAAGTCGGACCAAGTATGTTGAGAAGACTGAACCCAGGGTGTCAATGACTTTGTGATCCGTCGAAAGCAGGAATCATAAACAGGAGGTGGAGTCTCAAAGTCAAAATCAGCAAGGTGGCTATGCCCTAGTATGAATGCATCATCTTAAAGTGGGTAAACCCTCAGTGCAAGATAAACTCTGGGAAGTATGTGTCTAGCATAAATTGTCATCTCAAAAAACCATCATCGATGAGTAGGCTATGCCCTAGTGTAAGCATCTCCAAATCAAACATCAATGAAAGGAGTACAACAAATCATACATCATCTGATCAAAATAGATCTCTGCTCCTCAAAGTCATCGTGGTAACGTGAAGAGAGTATCTGACCTCCTCTAAAGAAAGATCATGTCTCAATGTGAAAAAGATCAAGCAAGGTGGTATGCCCCAACAAAAATGCGCTCAGACATGATCATGCCCCGATGTAAGCTGGTATCTGTAAGATCAATAGCCGATGAAAAGGTTATGCCCCAATATAGGGCAAACTCTTAAATGACTAAACTCCATTGTAAGCTCTCATAAGTGTCTGTGTCCTGATCCAACCATCTCAAAAATCTGTCAACAATGATAAAAAGGCTATGCTCCTGTAATCACATCAAAGAAATCACCCGGTCATGTCTCGTACTTTAATGTGAAAGGAATCTAATCACCTTCAAGGAATAACTATGCCTAAAAAACTATCATTGACTGAGAGGGAGATGCCCCTGAGTAAAGTACACTAGATGAAATATGTCAATCATGTCTCATGCTCCAATGTGAAAAAAGATGTCTGATCTCCTCTGAGGGATAACCATGACTCAAAAAAATCCATCATTGACTGAGAGGAGTAAGCCTCGGCATAATGGTCATCTAAAAATCAACCTTCGACCAATGAAGGTGTGCCCCAATGCAATGTATCAAGCAGAAAGACTGTATACCCGATAAAAAACATTCTCTGAGATGGCTATGCCCCAGTGTAGGGTCATACCATAACTCCTGGTCCATCACAATCAGACTGCTCTCAAACCAATCCCAAGTATTGCTCACATAAGAGCTATCAAACCCAATGTGTGATGTCATGGCCTCAGGGTGGTCTTAAGACTCAGGACATAACGAATGTTAGGGTGATAGGGTGATAGAAATGAAGGGAAACTAGGCTCAAATACCCAATGATCAAAACCCATGCCCTCATATATAAAATGCAACATGTATAGAAAATCTCGTGAGTGATGGACCTGAGGGTGCTCGATGCGGATATAATATCAATGAGGAAGCAATAAAGAAAATCGAATTGGTAATAAGGTGTGTAACAATGATGCAAAGAAAGTACCAAACCTAAAATGGGTCGCTGTAAGAAAAGAATAAGATATGAAACAAATAGAATGAATCGAAAGCAAAAACGAGGATGATAGTGAAGCAAATAGCACGAAGTGGAGTAATGATCCGCTCAAATCAAGAGTGGAATGAAGTAATGTCAACAAATAATGTAATGATGGAAGGGGCAATGGCCTAAAGCTCCTAAGAGAAGGTCACTCATCTCACTCTCAAAATGTACGACAAAGTGAATACAAAGAATGGAGGGTCTCGGAAAGCTCACATACGAACTCCCATCGACAAGCATACTCAATCAAGTGACCCTCAAACATCAATATACACATACTCAATGATAGAGAATACTACACACATATCCTTTTTATTTTACTTTTCCATTTTTTTTTTACATATATACAAATGGGCATGCCTCAAACACAAACAAAGAAGCTCCAAAGATGAGGTCAAAAATGGATAAACATGCTCTCAAATTCTAATGTAGCATAAACTCTCTCTGACAAGATGACCTGCTCAAACTAAGGATCTCTGGATCAATGTCCACAGGATAGATAGTGAAGATGACATGACTACCCTCCATGCAATGAATTGAGGAGGATCACCACTCGGGGTGGAAGAAGATGAAGCGGAACAAGTGATAGATATAATAAAGAAGATGATGAAGAACACAACCAACGAGATGTGATGAAATGCAATGATGCAATGATAGGAAAAGATAATGAGAAAAATGTGCCCCTAGATCCAAGGCTCATGAAACTCTTAAACAATGCATGCATACGCTGAAGGACCCTTATCCCGGTGTAGAAGGTGAGCAAGGCTATAAGAAAGAAAAGGTTATAGGAAAAGATAATGAGAAAAATGTGCCCCTAGATCCAAGGCTCATGAAACTCTTAAACAATGCATGCATACGCTGAAGGACCCTTATCTCGGTGTAGGGGATGAGCAAGGCTATAAGAAAGAAAAGGCTATGATGCTCATGCGAGGTTCAAAGGGCTAGCAATGGTTTAAATGTCAATAAATGTAATAGGGTGTGAGCTAACCGAAATAAAGGCCACCCATCCTACGACCATGGTCTCAAACATCGTGCTCTCAAGCTCTCAAATGATTAATACTAAAGATCAATGTCCATCTGATATAACCACGTCAACCCTCTAGAATCATGCACCAACCGTACTCCCAATGCTCTATAATAATCAAAACAAAGTTAAGGTGTGGGAAGTGAGCAAGGTACTACTTTGATTACTACTCAAAAAATGCTATTTCATAGCTTGTAATTAACTCTTTTAAACACTTTTGAGTAGTATTTATTACCTTTTAACTCAATTGGCATGTTAAGGACCCTTGCAATCAATTCTAATAAAATTGTGTTAAGTTTTGGTGTTTTGATAGCTTTTTGATCACCAAAGCAATCCGAGATTGAAGAGAGTTATTTGGAATCCATGGCAAAGCAATGGAAATCTCAGAAACATGAAGAACTAAAGCTTTGAAGTCCTTTTCCATAAGCAAATCCAGAATGCAAGGAGGGGAAACAAAGAGAAATCTGCCATGAAGCATTCTAGATGACAGTCATGTCAGCCACTTTTGGAGTACTTCCTGGAGTCCAATTTATGCATGCTATATTTCGTTTCGAATCTCAGGAAGTCAACAATCCAATGCTTCAAACGGTGTATGATTCGGAGTTGAAATGAAGGAGTTACAGCCATTGGAATCCTATCACTCCAAGCTGAAGGAAAAATTTGCACGGCTGCGAAATCAGCCTTGGGCTGCGAAAATGATGTCCTTTTGCTGCGAAATTTCGCAGCCCTCTTGTACGTACGGCTGCGGTGTTCTCCTAAAGCTTCTTGATATTTGCGACCAACATTTTGAGATATTTTGCTTTAGATATTTGATGTCTAAATCCCCAAACTCTCCTTGTAACCCACCTATCATAGGATTCCTTAGTCTTTAAGTAAGAACAAAGGGTGAATAACCTCTTATAGATAGTTTTGTAATTTTCTTTATAAATCATGATGTAATCGGTGGAAGGAAGAAATATATTTTACAGAGCACTTGCTCTATTTTTCCTTCATATATATTTTTGTTTTCTCGTTAGTTTTCTTTCTAGCCAATCAAACTCTGAGGATTTTTCCTTAGAGGATGAGAGACTAGACTCTTCGTCTCTTGGAGTGAAGAAAGTCGGGTAAGTTTCCAAATGCAAGAATTTGAATTTTTGTTGTTTCAGTGTTTAATGAAGAGAAAGTGTGACCCATTAATGGTTTTTATCTTTTTAGTTAACTTAAAACGCCTTTAAATCACCTGAGCCAACACTTGGTAAGGCAAGTGATCTCCATCCATTGAGATGCACTAGTTTATCTCTTGCGAGCCTTTGGGAGGTGGTTTGAAGGTAGGATTTTCTAGAATAGCCAACACTTGGTAAGCTTTTGGACTCTAAGGAGACATCCATTAGTTATCTCTTGCGAGCTTTTGACGGGTAATCCAAGGTTAAAGATCACCTTGAATGGCAAATGCTAGGTGAGAGGCACGAGCCATTGCAAGATGCATCAGTGAGAGGGATTTAGTGTTTGAATCTATTAAGGGGAAGCATCTGTACTACACCGGTTAGAGAATTAACTATATGTTAATTCTCTAATGCGAGGAAAAGAAACAAGTGACCGGAACTCCCTTTTTGTACAAGGAACCTGAGCCTAGTGATCTAAACTCCAAGAAACACTTTTCTTTGTAAGTAAAATCAGTTACTATTTTTGGTTAGTTTAAAACCAAACCTTTTTCATTCAAACATCTTTATGTTTTCTTTTAAAGCTAACCTTGAAATGAAAAGGCACCAATTCATCTTTGAATTAATATCAATTGTGGAGTGAAAACCCATCCCAGTGAACGACCCTAGAGCCACTATGCTATGCTAGCTAAGGCTTTCCTAGTACATGGTGTAATAGGTTATAAATTTTGTTGATTACTCCCTGAGGACCAAAATTAAGGGACACCAGCTGGACATGAATCAAATGGTACCACTGTCAGGGACCATTGAGAGGACATGAATCAGCTGAGACACCAATTGGGAATGTACCATACTCTGATCATAAGAAGATGTGTCACTATCTCGAACTCCCTAGGTCAAATCTCTGATCTTAGGCTAATAGGCTCAATATCCCCTATGACAAGTCAAGCCTCAAGACCACAATGTGCAAGTGAAGAGATGCCTCAAGTCAAAAGTACAACACATCATATCACAAAACACAAACATATGTCCATAAAGGAAAAGACATCCAATGGGATAACTGATGAGTATATCATGCAAAAGAAGGATAACAAAGACAATACTCAAGAATCGAGTTATAGTCTCTAAAAGTCAAAAGTAAAACAAGAATAAACAAACAAAACAAAAACTGGTCCTGTCATCACATCTCTGGCCATAGAGAGAACAAAATCTGAGCACCACCGTACCAAGGTAAGCCAATCATGAGTCAATTGCCCAAGTCAATAAGATCAGGGACTGCTGGTGAAAGGGTGTCTACATGCATGACCTGAGCTGAGGTAGGTATAGAAAACATATCGGACTGAGGATGCCCAAATGTTCCAGAATCAACAATGTCATGTATGGCATGTCATAGAGCAATGCAACGATCAGTGTGATGTCCTGCTGACTGATGATATGTACAATATAAATCAATTCGAAACTGTGAAGGCACAGGATCTGGAAGTGCCCTAAGAGCCAAAGGGGCAAAAAATCCCATGGCTTGAAACTTCTCAAAAACTCTGCTCAGGGGTATGCTTAGATCTGAAAAGTGTCTCCGACATCGTCGACGAGGGTGAAGTTGTTCCTGGGAACTATAATGATCGGAGGGCCCCGAAGCCGGGATGGAGGTCGTGTCGACGTAGCCAACGTAATGGATGAGGAATGCTGTTGGAGCATTGAATGTGAGCGAGGTCGTGGATGTGAGGCACCCAAAGTAAGAGATGCTGGTGAAGTCAAATGTGGTAATGAAGGCATCGCTACTCTTGGAGCTCCTCTCAGTGACGATGGATACTCTGACAAAATAAGCTCAATCCTCTCAATCATTCGTGTCAAATCCACCATCATCTCATAAAGAGTAGTAAGAGTAATGGTTGCAATCTCGTTTGACATGGTGAACCTCAACTGAAGAAGTATAATCTCAATGTACTCTGAATCACAACCACATGCCATCAATCTTTGCTCGGGGACCAGTCACGACACTAAAATTGTCCAAGACTCTAAGACAAACACATGCAAGAGACAAAACAAAGCAACACATAACACTACTCAAGATAACAACACATAAAATGCATGATGTGAAACAATAATAATAATAAAATAAAGAAAAAAAAAACAGAAACACATACCCAAGAAAACAACAATATCACTAAGTGAAACAAAAGTACATCGTGCAAAATAAGAAGACAATAAGGTCTACTCTCGAAACAAAGGATACGAACTCGAATCACTAACTATAAAACAAGACTCAAATATAAAGTAAAAGAGAACAAAAACTTAAACGACCAACTAACAAAGTAGTCCCAAAATACACTAACAAGGTTTGCAATATCAAAGTGTCCTGTGAATATCAGTGCCCTGGTTGTCCAAAACATGATGGTATAAGCCCGAATGAGGAGGAACTGCATGTGTGGAATAGGCTGGAAAGGAATCAGCAGTCATATCTGGACCAAGATCAGTATCTGTGGTCGATACGAGAAAGCTAACCGCACCACTATCAATAAGATCCTGTATGGTATGACGTAGAGAAACACAATAATCAGTACAGTGGCCTGCCATCTGGTGAAATGCACAAAATTTGTGAGCACGAAAACACGGAGGTAAGGTACTCAGGGGTGGCCTAAGGGTCAATGGTACTAAAAAACCAGTAGCTCTGAGTCGCTCAAAAGCTCTATCCAAAGGCATCCCCAAATTAGAATAAGTTCTCTGATGTCGCCGATGGGGACGAGACTGCTCATGTCGTGGGATACTAGTATGTGGATGCTGAAATTGAAATAAAGGTCATACTGTGACAGTATGAGGATGCACAGAAGGATACTGCTAAACTGACTAAGGATGACGATGTTGTAAAGGTGCGAAATCACCCCTAGGTATCTGCAATGATCTTGCATAAGGATGATAATCAAGTCGTCGATGATGAAAGCCCGTAGAACATACGTCTCCATAGCTCTCAGATGATCCAACAACTCCCTTTCCCTCATTATCTGGGGAAAGAGTAATATCTGACCAGAATCCTCTAGATATGCCATCATCTACATCAAACAAAGCCTGAACCAATGATCTGAAATCCTGGAATGGGACTCCTATCAGATGTCGAGCAAACCTAGGATGCAAACTCCTAAAAAACATGCACATCTGATCTCTCTCAGTAGGTCGCTCAATCATCTCCGTAGCATTCTCCCTCTAGTGGGAGATAAAAGAAGAAATAGACTCCTCTAATCCCTGTCTAAGAAACTCAAGCTCTCTACGTGTAACACTCGTATCACCACTAAATGAATACTGTCTCAGAAACTCTTGTGCTAAGTCATCCCAAGTTCTCCAACGAGATGACTCTAATGAAGCGTACCATCTTTGTGTCATGTCGCTCAATGACAATGGGAACAAAGTGAACAACTGTGCCTCATCTAGACCAAGAGCCCTCATAACTGTGCTATAAAGTTTGAGATGAATGTGAGGACATCCAACACCCGTATATCTCTCTATATCAAGCATCCTAAAATCGACTGGCAAAGTGGCCAATGGCACATTGTCAGGGTCATCCCATGAAATCATCTCATCAGGATCTCTCATATGTCTAATCCTCCGCTTGAGTCTGTCCATATGAGAACGAGGATCCTCACTAATGGTAACTAGTGTGACAATGGGTGGAATGACAACAGCCTGATCATGTGAAATAGTATGCAAAGTCTGTGCAGCTGGCATCTAAACAGGTAGAACAGGTGGTGGCACTAAATCATATGGCGTGTCCTCGAGCACTATGTGCCTACTTTATTGAGTATCCATCCTCTAACTCAATCTGGTCAATGCCCCATAAATCAAAACCACAGAAATGGTAAGCTTTCCAATAGAAACTAACTGTGAATCCGTCTATAGCAGCTCAACAATATGAATCAACCTCTCTCCCACTCAACCCAGGGCACTGAACCAAGACTATGACTACAAATAAACTCCTACAAAAGAACCAAACAAAACGACTCAAACACAACTCATGCAACAACACGGGATGCAACAAACAATGACCAATGCATGATACAACACAACCCAATACATGACAGGACGCGATACACAATCCTATAACGACAATCAGAATTTGGATGTACGATAGATACTCTAGAGTCGTATGAGTGTCCAGTGTGAGATAACTGATTACTACCCAAAAAGTGCTATTTTACACCTTTAATGCATTATGTTTTAAGCACTTTTGTGTAGTAGTTCTCCATCTTTAGTCCAATTGGCATGTTAAGGACCTAGCAATGTCTTCTAATCATATTTGTGGCTAGTTTTAATGTTTTGACAGCTTTTTGGATCATTAAAACAAGTCAAGCAAAGGAGAGAAGCAAAGAGAAGCAAAGTGAAGCAAAGTGAAAAAATCAGAGGACAGCAGTTGCAGTCTTCTTTCACACTTTTGGAGCACTTCCCGAAGTCCATTTTTTACATGCTATATACCATTTCAAATCTCTGGAAGTCAAGAATCCAACGCTTCAAACCGTGCACGATTTGGAGCTGAAATGAGAAAGATATGGCCTTCGGAAGAAAACTGCTCCAGGTTATGCGAAAATTTCGCATTCCACAAGGTGTTATGCGAAATTCGCATAACATTCGCATAACCCATGCGTGTTGCGAATTTTCCTCTGTTTTAGCCGACTCCACTTTAGATATTTTCCTTTGTATTTTGTGATGTAATTTCCTTTCTTATCCTTGTAACTAACCAATCGCAAGCTTTTGCTTTTGTAAAGACTTTATAAGGGGTGGAAATCACCTCTTGGATGATATAGAATATAGAATACGTATTACGTTTGACACTTAGTGTAATATACAGAGCTCTCTCATTTCTCTTTTCTCTTTATTATTTTCTTTTTCTTGGAAGCCAAACAACCTCTGAGGATGTTTGCCCGGAGGATGAGAGGCTAAACTTTCGGTTTCTTGGAGTAAAGGAAGCTAGGTGAAAAGTCCAGATGAAAAGGTGGAAAGCTTCCATGCATTAAATTCAGGTAGTTGGAATTCATAAATGGCTTCTAAATCCAAAGTTTTGCTTTAAATCCCTTAGAATCACTTTGAATGACCAATACATGGTAAGCTTCAGGTCTTTATGGATGCTTATTGCTAGATCCATATTAGTCCATTAGTTATCATGTACGAGTCATTGGAAAGTGATTCAAGGTGAAGACCCATAGTGTCTTAAGCCATTAATGGACCTTGACTACCATTTCTATTGACCTTTTATGGATTAAATCTTCATTGTCAAACCTATACCGGTTCGGGAAATAACTATAGGTTAAATCCCCAATGCGAGGAGAAAAATCCGGAATTTTCCACTTTCTATTCTGAACTTGATCCTAGCAACCCTTAGTTGCGGGAGACTTTCTTTCTTCCATTTTTAATTAGTTCATGTTAGTTTAGTTTCAAACACTTTCAAAAAAAATTTTATTTTCTTTTAAACTTTAAGTTTTTTATCAAGGAAATCATTAAATACAATTTCTAATCTTGAGTATATCACTGGTAGAATGAAAACCCATCCCAGAGTTCGACCCTAGAGCCACTATAATATAGTAGCTTTGCTACGTTAGTATGAGGTCATAGGTTTTATAAATGTTTTTTATTAAATGACCCAATTGGAGTTACATGCGAATCAAAATGGCGCCGTTGTCGGGGATGGTGCCACAATACAGTGATGCAACCTTTTAGAGGCTACTTGTGATTTCCATCACAAGTTTGGTGAATTCCTTTTTCACTAACTTCATTTCCTTTCATTTTATTTTTGTTAGGTTTATTTTCATTTTCTTTCTAACCTTAACTCTTTTCTAGGTTTCTTTTGTTTTTGTTGTTTTTGTTTTATTTCAGGTAAGTAGTAACTTGTGCATGCCCTATTGGATTCGGGACCAAGAGGGAAGATTAGTAAGGATTGAGAATCCTCAAGACACAGAGTTGGATATTTGTGTTAACATCATGGACCCTCCACCAGAGGATCAGAATTCTCAACAAGGTCAAGGGGGTAATCCCAATGCATATTTATCCATGAGGGATAGAATGCACCCACCAAGGATGAGTGCACCCTCATGCATCATACCTCCTCTTGAGCAGCTGGTTATAAGGCCCCATATTGTGCCCCTTCTACCAAATTTCCATGGAATGGAGAGTGAGAATCCATATGCCCACATCAAGGAGTTTGAGGAGGTTTGCAATACCTTTAGAGAGGGAGGAGCTTCAATAGACTTGATGAGACTCAAGCTATTCCCTTTTACTTTGAAGGACAAGGCAAAAATATGGCTTAATTCTTTAAGGCCAAGGAGCATAAGGAATTGGGTTGATCTTCAGGCCGAATTTTTGAAGAAATTTTTCCCCACCCATAGGACCAATGGGTTGAAGAGACAAATCTCAAACTTTTCTGCTAAAGAAAATGAGAAGTTCCATGAATGTTGGGAAAGGTATATGGAGGCCATCAATGCTTGGCCTCATCATGGCTTTGATACATGGCTCTTGGTGAGCTATTTTTATGATGGAATGTCTTCCTCCATGAAGCAAATTCTCGAAACCATGTGTGGGGGAGATTTTATGAGCAAGAATCCGGAAGAAGCCATGGACTTTTTAAGTTATGTGTCTGAGGTGTCAAGAGGATGGGATGAGCCCAACTCAAGAGAGAAAGGGAAGTTTCCCTCTCAACCAACCCAAAATCCAAAAGGTGGAATGTACGTATTAAGTGAAGACATGGACATGAAAGCTAAAGTGGCAACAATAGCAAGGAGGTTGGAAGAACTTGAGTTGAAAAAGATACATGAAGTCCAAGCCATTTCCGAGACCCAAGCCCATGTCATGCCATGCACCATTTGCCAATCATGTGATCGTGTGGTAGATGAGTGCCCAACCATGCCAGCTGTGAGGGAGATGTTAGGTGATCAAGCCAATGTTGTGGGGCAATTTAGGCCTAACAACAATGCACCTTATGGAAACACCTATAATTCAAGCTGGAGAAAACATCCAAATTTTTCTTGGAAACCAAGACCACCTCCATACCAACCACAAGGCCATACCCAAGCACCTCAACAAACCTCTTCAGTGGAGCAAGCCATTGTGAACCTAAGTAAAGTCATGGGTGACTTTGTGGGTGAACAAAAGGCAATCAACTCCCAATTGCATCAAAAGATTGAAAATGTTAAGAGTTCTCAAATTAAGAGAATGGAGGGAATGCAAAATGATCTATCTCAGAAGATAGATAATATTCAATACTCCATCTCTAGGCTTACCAACCTCAACACTGTGAATGAGAAGGGAAAGTTTCCCTCTCAACCAAGCCAAAATCCCAAGGGTGTTCATGAAGTTGAAACCCAAGAGGGGGAGTCTTCAAAGTTGAGGGAGGTTAAAGCTGTGATCACTTTAAGGAGTGGAAAAGAGGTTGATCAACCCCTGCCTAAGGTGAGGCAAGATGAAGAACTCATGTCAAAGAAAACCTTGGTTAAAGAGAAGAATAACCAAGAAGAGAAGAGTGGGAAGAAAAGTGCATCCAAATCAAGCATTGAAGAAGAGCCAAGGATAGTGATTAAAGAGGATATGATGAAGAAACATATGCCTTCCCCTTTTCCTCAAGCTTTACATGGAAAGAAGGAAATCAAGAATTCATCAGAAATTCTTGAAGTCTTGAGACAAGTGAAGGTGAATATACCCTTACTTGATATGATCAAGCAAGTCCCCACATATGCAAAGTTTCTAAAGGACTTGTGCACGGTCATGAGAGGGTTACATGTGACAAAGAATGCATTCCTCACTGAGCAAGTAAGTGCTATCATTCAGAGTAAGTCTCCAGTTAAGTATAAAGATCCGGGATGCCCCACCATTTCAGTCAACATTGGAGGGACACATGTGGAGAAAGCTTTACTAGACTTGGGGGAAGTGTGAATTTGCTCCCATACTCTGTGTACAAGCAACTGGGACTTGGAAGATTGAAGCCCACAGCCATCACTCTCTCTTTAGCTGACAGGTCAGTCAAAATCCCAAGGGGGGTGATAGAGGATGTTCTAGTTCAAGTGGACAAATTCTACTATCCTGTGGATTTTGTTGTGCTTGATACTGATCCCACTGTGAAGGAAGCAAACTATGTACCAATCATCCTTGGGAGACCTTTCCTAGCTACCTCCAATGCCATCATCAATTGTAGAAATGGGGTGATGCAGCTCACATTTGGGAATATGACCTTGGAATTAAACATATTCCACCTATGCAAGAGACATCTTCACCTAGAAGAAGAGGAAGGATTGGAGGAGGTGTGCTTGATCAACACATTGGTTGAAGAGCATTGTGACAAGAATTTACAAGAGAGCTTGAATGAAAGCCTTGAAGTGCTTGAAGAAGGGTTACCTGAACCCTCTGATGTGCTAGCCATCATGTCTCCTTGGAGGAGAAAGGAAGAGATCTTACCCTTGTTCAATGAGGAGGACTTAAAAGGAGTAGCTAGGGAGGACCCTCCAAAGCTTGTTTTGAAGCCGCTTCCTGTTGATTTGAAATATGCATATTTGGAGGAAAATGAGAAATGTCCAGTGGTGGTTTCTTCAACTCTTACTAGTGATCAAGAGGATAGTCTTTTGGGAGTCCTCAGGAAATTCAAGAAAGCCATTGGATGGCAAATTTCTGATCTGAAAGGGATTAGCCCTTTGGTGTGCACCCACCATATCTATATGGAGGATGATGCAAAACCAGTGAGGCAGCCCCAGAGGAGGTTGAATCCTCACATGCAAGAGGTGGTGAGGGGTGAAGTTTTGAAGCTACTCCAAGCTGGGATCATATATCCCATTTCAGACAGTTTGTGGGTGAGCCCCACCCAAGTAGTCCCAAAGAAATTTGGAATCACTGTGGTCCAGAATGAGAAAGGGGAGGAAGTCTCTACACATCCTACCTCAGGATGGAGGGTGTGTATAGACTACAGGAGGTTGAATTCAGTGACTAGGAAGGACCATTTCCCATTGCCTTTCATGGACCAAGTCCTTGAGAGAGTCTCAGGACATCCTTTCTACTGTTTTCTGGATGGGTACTCGGGGTATTTCCAAATAGAGATTGATTTGGAAGATCAAGAAAAGACAACCTTCACTTGCCCCTTTGGTACTTTTGCGTATAGGAGAATGCCCTTTGGTCTATGTAATGCTCCTGCAACTTTCCAAAGATGTATGTTGAGCATCTTCAGTGATATGGTGGAGCGCATCATGGAAGTCTTCATGGATGACATCACTGTATATGGAAGTTCTTATGAGGAGTGTTTGTTGCATTTAGAAGCTGTTCTCCAAAGATGTATTGAGAAAGACCTAGTGCTAAATTGGGAGAAGTGCCATTTTATGGTACAACAAGGAATTGTCTTAGGACATTACATCTCCAAGAAGGGCATTGAGGTAGATAAGGCAAAGGTGGAGCTAATTGTTAAGTTGCCACCTCCCATAAATGTTAAAGGAATTAGGCAATTCTTAGGACATGCCGGGTTCTATAGGAGGTTCATTAAGGATTTCTCAAAAATCTCAAAGCCTCTTTGTGAACTTTTGGTAAAAGATGCCAAGTTTGTGTGGGATGAGAAGTGTCAGAAGAGTTTTGAGGAACTGAAGCAATTCCTCACAACTGCACCAATAGTGAGAGCCCCAAATTGGAAGTTACCTTTTGAGGTAATGTGTGATGCAAGTGACCTTGCTATGGGGGCTGTCTTGGGGCAAAGAGAAGATGGAAAGCCCTATGTGATTTATTATGCGAGAAAAACTTTGAACGAGGCTCAAAGGAACTACACAACTACTGAGAAGGAGTTGTTGGCAGTAGTTTTTGCCTTGGATAAGTTTCGTGCTTATTTGGTAGGGTCCTCTATAGTGGTGTTCACTGACCATTCCGCTTTGAAATACTTGCTAACCAAGCAAGATGCCAAGGCAAGATTGATAAGATGGATCCTTTTGCTCTAAGAATTCAATCTCCAAATCCGGGATAAAAAGGGGGTAGAAAATGTGGTAGCTGACCACTTGTCAAGACTTGTGATATCACATGACTCACATGGTCTGCCTATCAATGATGACTTCCCTGAGGAGTCTCTCATGTCAATAGAGGTAGCTCCATGGTATTCTCACATTGCAAATTTCTTGGTTACTGGAGAAGTACCAAGTGAGTGGAGTGCCCAAGACAAGAGACATTTCTTTGCTAAGATCCATGCCTATTATTGGGAGGAGCCTTTTCTCTTCAAATATTGTGCGGATCAAATCATAAGGAAATGTGTTCCTGAACAAGAGCAATCAGGAATTCTTTCCCATTGCCATGATAATGCATGTGGAGGTCATTTTACCTCCCAGAAAACAGCAATGAAAGTGATCCAATCAGGTTTTTGGTGGCCCTCTCTTTTCAAGGATGCCCACTCTATGTGCAAGGGATGTGATTGGTGTTAAAGGCTTGGTAAGCTAACACGCCGAAATATGATGCCCTTGAATCCCATCTTGATAGTGGATGTCTTTGATGTTTGGGGGATAGACTTCATGGGACCATTTCCAATGTCGTTTGGACATTCCTACATTTTTGTGGGAGTGGATTATGTCTCTAAGTGGGTAGAAGCAATCCCATGTAGGAGCAATGATCATAAGGTGGTTCTTAAATTCCTCAAGGACAACATCTTTGCAAGATTTGGAGTGCCTAAGGCCATTATCAGTGATGGAGGAACCCACTTTTGCAATAAACCTTTTGAGACTCTTCTAGCCAAGTATGGGGTTAAGCACAAGGTAGCTACACCTTATCACCCTCAAACAAGTGGCCAAGTTGAGTTAGCCAACCGGGAGATCAAGAATATACTGATGAAGGTGGTGAATGTGAATAGGAAGGATTGGTCTATTAAGCTCCTGGATTCCTTATGGGCTTATAGGACCGCTTACAAGACCATTCTTGGAATGTCTCCTTATCGCCTTGTTTATGGCAAAGCGTGTCATCTTCCAGTGGAGGTTGAATATAAAGCATGGTGGGCAATCAAGAAGCTCAACATGGATTTGACAAGAGCCGGGTTGAAGAGATGTTTGGATTTGAATGAATTGGAGGAAATGAGGAATGATGCTTACCTCAATTCAAAAATTGCAAAAGAGAGGTTGAAGAAATGGCATGATCAATTGGTAAATCAAAAGAATTTTGCCAAGGGACAAAGAGTCTTGCTTTATGACTCTAAGCTTCATCTTTTTCCGGGAAAATTGAAATCAAGGTGGACGGGTCCTTTCATAATTCATGATGTGCAATCAAATGGAGTAGTGGAACTACTCAACTTCAATAGCACTCGAACTTTCAAAGTGAATGGACATCGTCTCAAGCCCCATATAGAATCATTTTCCCGAGACAAGGAGGAATTCATCCTCCTTGATCCACCTCCAACATGAAAATACTTGGTTTATGGTTGAACTTAGTCTCTTCAAAGACTAAAGAGTTCATCCTCTTTTTGTTTTCTTTTAAGTTGATTTTAAATTAATCTAGTTTTTTCTTGTGTTTTTCCATGTTTTGATTTTTATTTTTGACTTTAATGCCGTTCTAATGTGTTTTGAATTGGTTTTTTTTGTGTTAACATTCAGGTGGGAAAGCTTGAAGAATGAAGTCATGGTGAAAGCAAGGCAAAACAGGGGAGAAAAAACCAAGTCTCAGCCATTTTCGCACAACACTTCCTGTTATGCGAAATTTTCGCATAACACACCCCTTATGCGAAAATGCTTTTGTGGCAATTTCCAAAAAAAACATGCTCTCGGTCCCTTCCCAAAATCCCTTATGCTAATTTCACAGGAATGCGAACCTTATGCGAACCATATGCGAATTCGTTTTTGGGACAAATTTTCAAAACCATGCTCTCTGTCTGGGTACTCACAGGAATGTGAAATTTTCGCATAACACAAGGTGTAATGCGAAATTTGCATTTCCTCTTTAAAGACCGTGTTCTCCTCTTCCCATGCTCAATTTCTTCTTCATTTCTCATAGCACCTCTCTTCCAATCACCAAATCCCTTTCTTAAGTTTCTTTTCTTCATCATTCCCCAATCTCAACACCACCATGGCAACCCATCTCCATAACTCCACCTCATAGGCGCGGTAGTCACTATTCATCACCGTCCACCCCTTCAATTTTCAGCTCTTTCCACCATCAAAAACCTCCCAATTCTTCACTCAACACTCTAAATCCATCCCTCAACCAATTTCAGCCTTGTATTTACCAATCCAAAACCTCAAGCTAAGTATTCAAGCCACGTTTTCTTCTAAGAGAACCCATGGCCGCCGGGTAGAGGAGCCCAATTTTCACAATTTCTTCGTGAAAAAGTTCCAATTTCCAAGCCTATTCACCATGAAAAATCCTTTTCCTACCTTAGCCAGCATTTCCCACCCTCAAAAGCCAAAAATTTCCACCATTTGAATGAGCTTCAAAACTTCAAGTGGGCGTGTGAATAGTGCATATGCGAAATTTTCGCATAACACCGTGTGTTATGCGAAATTCGCATAACATTCCCCCTTATGCGAAATTTTCGCATAACCCCTACCTTGTGCGAATTTTTTCACTTTTTCCATCTCTGCCCTCCCCAATCCAAAGCCTGTGAGCCTCATTTCATTACTTCATTATGCCTAAGACCCGAGGAGGACATACCTCAGCTCCCCAAAGCAGTGAGAGAGCCGCCCCTGTGCGGGCCCCACTAGTTGCGCAGCCACATTTAGTTGATTCTGCTTCTCAGAGCAGATACCATACGAGGAGAGCATCTGCCACACTTATGGCCCCTACTCAGATTCCACCTCGGGGTCCTCCTACAAAGAAAGCCAAGACTTCAGAGCCAGGAGAGTCTTCTAGAGCACCTCGGGATTCACTGTCTCAGCCGCCATCCACCAGACGCCCTAGACCCAGCTCGCCCATTGAGGGCAACTCAGATTGCCGATCCAAAGCATTTCATGTCGAGGCATATTTTGAGCACACTATTTTGCGCCAGCAGACTGACTTGCGGGATTCATACAGCCTACTTGAGAGGTACCATCTTGTACCCTTTATGACTCCACCCCAGTTCTTTTATCCTCGAGTAGTTTTAGACTTTTACCAGTCTATGACTACTCGTGGCGTCCCGGTACCAGCCTCGATACTTTTTACCATTGATGGACGCCAGGGTATTTTAGGGGCTCGACAGATTGCCGAGGCTTTCCATATCCCTTATGCACCAGCTGATCCCACTGCATTTAGACGTTGGGCCCCACTTTCTGAGTGGGACATGGTTCGTAGCCTATCTCGAGGGACATCTTCCCAAATGACCATTTTCAGGAGGGAGCTTCCCCTAGGGATGCTCCTAGTTGATGTGGTGCTTCGCACCAACCTTTTTCCTCTTCAGCATACAGTACAGAGGCGAGGAGCCATTTTAGAGGCATTATTTCGTATCTTTGAGGGCTACTACTTTGGTCCTCATCATTTGATTATGGCCGCTTTCCTCCATTTTGAGGAGAAGGTACATAAGCGGCGTCTTACGAGGGCGGCCTCCATTTAGTTACTTTTCCCTCGGCTGCTATGCCATGTTTTGGCACATATGGGTTTTCCTGCAGACCCTCAGGCTGAGCCCCGCTGCCATTGTCGAGAGAGCTTCTCTCTTGAACAATGGACTCAGCTATCGCTCCATCAGCATTCCCCAGAACTTATCGAGCCAAGGGAAGTCCCTCCTGCTCCATCCACTTCAGCTCCCTCGGAGCCTGTACCAGAGGCAGCATCATCTGATGCCCTACCTGCTGTTCCTCCTACCGCAGAGCCGCCCATCACTATCCCTGGTTCAGAGTACCGCTCGCTTCGTTTCAGACTCTGACCACTACTCAGATGGCCATTATGGAGCGCATGGACCACTTCCAGATTCAGCAGGACCAGCAGACTCTCATTCTCCGTGAGATTCAGCAGCACCTCGGTCTTGTGCCACCAGCTCCACCTGTAGCGGTGCCTTCCTCAGTTCCAGTAGAGGACCCCTCCTATCCACCAGAGAGCCTACTACTTGATCATACGATCACTCCTCTCCTTTTTTTGTATCTATATTCTATGTTTTTGGATGTCTTATGTATTTTGGACCACTTTTATACTGAGATTGGATATATTCCATGTTTGTCTTATATATTATACTCTCTCAGTTTATATAGACATCTTCCTTTTTGTGTATTTTAGCTATTCCTTTTTATTTCCTCTAATCATCACTCTTATGATTTTTCTTTTCTTATGCAACATGTGGTTTCTCCTCTCTATTCAGAGTACCTTACTATCAGGAGGTATCACTTCCTCCCTTTTATTACCATTTGCTTTTAGAACATTGGGGACAATGTTCATCCTAGTTGGGGGGAGAGTTGAGGAAGTAATTTGTTGAATTTTTTTTGGTTAAGTTATTTTGCTAACAAATTTTTTGCAAACTCTCCTTGTTTTCTTAAAGATAAATTCTCAAAAATAAATAGGAGAAATTAAATTCTTATCTTATTGCCATAGTCTTAGAGTTTGTATTATGCTTATTAAAGTTGATAAATTGTTGAAGCTCCTTTTGATTTCAATCTTAAGTCTTCCACTCTAATCTTTTCACACACTGAACACATTAGATTTCAGTTATAAGATGGAAAACTTTTTCACCCCCTAAACTTAGGAAATTTTTGACTTGGTGCAATTGACCTCATTCTATTAGTGTTGGGACACCTTATAAAAGGCCAAAGTGTCTTATGAAAAATTTTGCTTCACTTGCTTTGAAACCCGAGCAAGGTCCGAGGGGTATATGGTGAAAATCTTTAAAACCTGGTGCCCTAAGCCTTCAATGGTTGGGAGCCACCGACCTCACTGCTCGTTACATGGGTGGATGGGTGGAGTATATATGAGTGTAAAAAAAAAAAGAAAAAAAAAAAAAAAGAGGTGTGTTCTTAGCCTTCTATATATGAGTTAGTGTTGCTAAAGTTAGAGAAAAACCTTAGTTGGGGGGAGAATATAGTTTGATACACTATAACTGGAAACTAAGCATCTTAACACTTAGATTTTTGTGGAAGATTAAGAGTTGGTCCTTTGAGAGTGGAAATTATTTTGATACTCAAATTTGCATAATGCCTGCTCTTTGAATGTTGTGATAGGTAAGTTATTTGATGACTCTTGTTGATGATTGAGTTTTATATCCTTGACTTGCCACGAGAGAGTTTGATCCAATCATGCCACTTGGTTATTTTTTGGAGTGATCAGCATGATTTTGTAAATTATTATATTATCTATTTTTCTTTATTTTTCTTTCCTTCATTGCTCAGGGACTAGCAATGTGTCAGTTGGGGGGAGTGATTACTACCCAAAAAGTGTTATTTTACACCTTTAATGCATTATGTTTTAAGCACTTTTGTGTAGTAGTTCTCCATCTTTAGTCCAATTGGCATGTTAAGGACCTAGCAATGTCTTCTAATCATATTTGTGGCTAGTTTTAATGTTTTGACAGCTTTTTGGATCATTAAGACAAGTCAAGCAAAGGAGAGAAGCAAAGAGAAGCAAAGTGAAGCAAAGTGAAAAAATCAGAGGACAGCAGCTGCAGTCTTCTTTCGCACTTTTGGAGCACTTTCCGAAGTCCATTTTTTACATGCTATATACCATTTCAAAGCTCTGGAAGTCAATAATCCAACGCTTCAAACCGTGCACGATTTGGAGCTGAAATGAGGAAGATGTGGCATTTGGAAGCAAACTGCTCCAGGTTATGCGAAAATTTCGCATTCCACAAGGTGTTATGCGAAATTCGCATAACATTCGCATAACCCATGCGTGTTGCGAATTTTGCTCTGTTTTAGCCGACTCCACTTTAGATATTTTCCTTTGTATTTTGTGATGTAATTTCCTTTCTTATCCTTGGAACTAACCAATCGCAAGCTTTTGCTTTTGTAAAGACTTTATAAGGGGTGGAAATCACCTCTTGGATGATATAGAATATAGAATACGTATTACGTTTGACACTTAGTGTAATATACAGAGCTCTCTCATTTCTCTTTTCTCTTTATTATTTTCTTTTACTTGGAAGCCAAACAACCTCTGAGGATGTTTGCCCGGAGGATGAGAGGCTAAACTTTCGGTTTCTTGGAGTAAAGGAAGCTAGGTGAAAAGTCCAGATGAAAAGGTGGAAAGCTTCCATGCATTAAATTCAGGTAGTTGGAATTCATAAATGGCTTCTAAATCCAAAGTTTTGCTTTAAATCCCTTAGAATCACTTTGAATGACCAATACATGGTAAGCTTCAGGTCTTTATGGATGCTTATTGCTAGATCCATATTAGCCCATTAGTTATCATGTACGAATCATTGGAAAGTGATTCAAGGTGAAGACCCATAGTGTCTTAAGCCATTAATGGACCTTGACTACCATTTCTATTGACCTTTTATGAATTAAATCTTCATTGTCAAACCTATACCGGTTAGGGAAATAACTATAGGTTAAATCCCCAATGCGAGGAGAAAAATTCGGAATTTTCCACTTTCTATTCTGAACTTGATCCTAGCAACCCTTAGATCCGGGAGACTTTCTTTCTTCCATTTTTAATTAGTTCATGTTAGTTTAGTTTCAAACACTTTCAAAACAAATTTTATTTTCTCTTAAACTTTAAGTTTTTGATCAAGGAAATCATTAAATACAATTTCTAATCTTGAGTATATCACTGGTAGAATGAAAACCCATCCCAGAGTTCGACCCTAGAGCCACTATACTATAGTAGCTTTGCTACGTTAGTATGAGGTCATAGGTATTATAAATGTTTTTGATTAAATGACCCAATTGGAGTTACACGCGAATCAATAACTACAAATATGACTAAAGAATTTCTATCGATGATCCAAAAAATGATCGAGGTGTGAAGAAAATGAATGGGGTGCGAAGAACAACACTATCACAAGATCGATACTCAATCTATAACAAAATATCCTTGAATCAACCTTCAACTCGAGCTCTATAAGAGAAAAGAATGATAAGGTGATCAAGGCAAATCTCTCAAAAAAATGTGTGAATGTGAAAATGTGTCTTTCACCTTTTTGTAATGAAAATATGAGCATCGAGTCGAAAATCGAACCAAGGATCAAACAAAGAATGAGGTATTGAGCTCGTGATAGGTGTACAGTGTAAAAAGATGATCAATGAACATATCCCAAAGTATTGAGTGAGTGACAACAAAGTGAAGGGATGTGTCGAGCCAAGAAATGAGAACGAAAGCCTAAGGGAGAAAACATGCTAAACTCATCGAGTGAAAAACACAAACTAAGGCAACAAGATGAAGGTGATCCAACCGATACTCAAACTCATACTGATCTTCGAGCACTCTCAACTAGAGACTAAAAAGAGGAAGTGTCAAATCCGACTATAACTAAAGAGGCTCTAAAGGCCCTCAAATGCACCCACGTGTAGGGAAAGAGTCCTAATCGAATGATATATGGCTCAATCTACGAGGTCAAGGTGGCTCTAAATGGATATGGGTGGACTTTAAAAGATCCCTAACAGAAGCGATCATACCCTCTGGCAATATGCAACCCTCTGCACGCCTTCGAAGAGATGGAGAGCTTCCATGCAAGGTGGTCATCACCTCCACACATGCACTACCTCGACATCCCAAGGGGTTTCCTATGGTGAAACCTCTCAAACTCTCAATGCCCAATTGTCGACTAGAGTGCACAGTGAGGGTGTGGGTGCATCCGAAAACCCTAGAAAGCTAAGGCGGAAAGATGAAACACACTGACCTCACAAATATCCATGAAACCTAGCTTCGGGCTATACGGGTCTTCAATGATCAGACTCTAATCGACATCTGTGTGTCGGGCACCTTCAGAATGCTCCCAAACATCGGTATAGCCCATCGCTAGACCCTACTCCTAATCTCTGGCTCGGTCAGAGTACAAGCACATAGAAAGCCTCACACTTGCAATAGTGAGAACCAGAATGAAGGGAATGATCGAAACCAAGAGAGTCGAAGGTAAGGGGATAGATGTGCAACCCACACAAACAAACGGCATGCAATCATGCAGAAGGAGGGCAGTCATGCAACACACAGTCAAGCAAAGTACAGATATATCACCTTGTCTACACACAAGATATGACAATCAAGATGAATAGTGATACAAACATCATGCTCGAAGACGATTAAGATAATATACAGACATGAGAATCAATCCATCAAGTCAAATAATATACACCAATGCATCTGTACATGCGAGGTGATCAGAACAATCATGGCAAAATCAGAGTCACTATTCTAAGTGAAACAAGATTATCAATCGATATAATCAGCTGATTCGTTCCCAATTGGTGTCTCAACTGATTCATGTCCTCTCAATGGCCCCTGACAGTGGTGCCATTTGATTCGTGTCTAGCTGGTGTCCCTTGATTGTGGTCCTCAGAAGGGAGTAATCAACAAAATTTATAACCTATTACACCATGTACTAGGATAGCCTTAGCTAGCATAGCATAGTGGCTCTAGGGTCGTTCACTGGGATGGGTTTTCACTCCACAATTGATATTAATTCAAAGATGAATTGGTGCCTTTTCATTTCAAGGTTAGCTTTAAAAGAAAACATAAAGATGTTTGAATGAAAAAGGTTTGGTTTTAAGCTAACCAAAAATAATAACTGATTTTACTTACAAAGAAAAGTGTTTCTTGGAGTTTAGATCACTAAGCTCAGGTTCCTCATACAAAAAGGAGAGTTCTGATCACTTGTTTCTTTTCCTCGCATTAGAGAATTAACATATAGTTAATTCTCTAACCGGTGTGGTACAGATGCTTCCCCTTAATGGGTTCAAACATTAAATCCCTGTCACTGATGCATCTTGCAATGACTCATGCCTCTCACCTAGCATTTACCATTCAAGGTGATCTTTAACCTTGGATTACCCGTCAAAAGCTCGCAAGAGATAACTAATGGATGTCTTCTTAGAGTCCAAAAACTTACCAAGTGTTGGCTATTCTAGAAAATCCTACCTTCAAACCACCTCCCAAAGGCTCGCAAGAGATAAACCAGTGCATCTCAATGGATGGAGATCACTTGCCTTACCAAGTGTTGGCCCAGGTGATTTAAAGGCGTTTAAGTTAACTAAAAAGATAAAAACCATTAACGGGTCACACTTTCTCTTCATTAAAAACTAAAACAACAAAACTTCCAATTTATGCATGAGGAAACTTACCCGGCTTTCTTCACTCCAAGAGATGAAGAGCCTAGCCTCTCATCCTCTGAGGAAAAATCCTCAGAGTTTGATTGGCTAGAAATAAAAAGAACAAGAAAACAAAAATATATATGAAAAGCAGAGCAAGTGCTTTGTATTTTACTTCCTTCCCAAAACTGTACAAAGGATGCGTCTCAAGAACAAGCTCCCGAGATCCGATTATATCATCCTTATTACAAACTATATATAAGAGGTTATTCACCCCTTTGTTCTTACTTAAAGACTAAGGACTCCTATGATAGGTGGGTTACAAGGAGACTTTGGGGATTTAGACATCAAATATCTAAAGAAAAATATCTCAAAATGTCGGTCGCACATATCGGGAAGCTTTAGGAGAAAACCGCGGCACTGTGTAAAATGGCTGCGAAACTCTCCGGGTAAGCGCTATCAGAGGATCTGGATATGTCTGACCGGGGAAGTTGAAACGCCCACCTCTCCCATCCGGCGTCAGGCGCCGGATGTAAAATATCCGGAGAAGGTGGAACGTCAGCTGGACAGAATTCCGGATGTGAGATATCCGAAGAAGGTGGAACGTCGCAAGGTGTAGGGACCCCTCTCCCTGATGACACGGAGCGCGCATCGCTATCCGGAGCAACTCCATCCGGATTCCCCAAGAGGACACGTGGCACGCTCCCCTATCCAGACTCCCTCAGGGAGAAGCACACGACACTCGCGATCATCACACCCCGGATGATAGCATATCCTATCCGGATATGTTGTCCGGATAGGATCCCATACTCCTTGCATTCCGGATTTGCTTATGGCAAAGGATTTCAAAGCTTCGGTTCTTCATGTTTCTGAGCTTTCCATTGCTTTGCCATGGATTCCAAAGAACTCTCCTCAATCTCGGATTGCTTTGGTGATCAAAAAGCTATCAAAACACCAAAACTTAACACAATTTGATTAGAATTGATTGCAAGGGTCCTTAATATGTTAATTGGGTTAAAAGGTGATAACTATTACTCAAAAGCATTTAAAAGAGTTAATTTCAAGCTATGAAATAACACTTTTTGAGTAGTAATCATCAGCATGTCAATATCCCAAACAAATATGGCAATGAAGCACAGAAGAAATAGACATCTCAAAATCCCGAATCAAGACAAATCAATCATCAATGTCCCCATACCATATCCAAGCATGCATAAAAAACTCTCAATGTGCAATCAAGAGATAGACATCCATTGATCGACCAATCAAATGCCACATTTGCTTCATCCTAAGTTCAAGCTTGACCCTCTACTAATCCCCAGTGGAGTCGCCATTTTGTGGACCCCGCATTTCGCTCATGCGCTTCCCACTCGATGGCGAGCCCGATTTTATTTTGAAAATGATTTTATTTATTAGAAAATGACTTGGAGTTGCCACTTATTTTTGTTTTATTTTTAAAAGTGGTAAACAAAATAAGAAAGAAAACTCTAAGTGTGACTCCTTATTTTGGAAAAAGGTGGTCTACGAAAAACCGGATCGGGCTCGGGGGTCAGGTTACTTATCAGGAAGATACGATAAAAACCGTAGCACCCCTCTAAGTCCCTAAAGTTGGGTCTCTACTAATAAGATGAAGCTGACATGATAGTCAATAAGAGAATCAATGAATACCGACATGATCACATACTGAAAGTCAAAGCATATATGGATGATGGTCAGAGTGAGAGAAGACGCGTACCTTGACAGCAAAACATCGACGCGCTATCATGAAACGGGGTTAGTGCATAGTAATGAATATAAAATATGTCACTCACGTCACCAAATAAGATAAGGAATCACCAAAAGCACACATGACACTTTATTCAAATTTATTTTTTTTTAAAGAAAATTTATTTGATGTTGGGCCCCACCAAAGCCCAATTTGTTTTAGCATGAATTAATTTCGTAAATTCCCTTAATTGGAATTACAAAATTAAAGCCTTGCTTATTTCAAAACCTTTTTAAAATAGAGAAAATGTGAAAATTGCTTGCCATAAAGAAAAATTATTGAAAAGCGGATTTTTGAGAATCTAAGAAAAATGCTAAGGATGAAAATTTGAAAAGTTCAAATTATTTGAAAGAGATTAGAAATCGGAAAACTATTTGGAAAGTGGAATTTGGAAGATTATTTTTTAAAAACGAGGGGGAAGAAAATGAAAATGACACGTGGCCCCACAGAGGCCATGCAAACCATGCAGAAATGGGCCTGGGCTTTTTATGGCAGTTTCAGGGGGATATGCCATAGCCTCATAGCATTCTGATCCATAAGCTCTTTGAGATGGGTAGTAGGCTGATTCATCAAAGCGACAATGAAGGTCATCTCATCATCAACAGGGACCCACCACATAGAATAGAAACTTCTCTCAAGGATCTCCTGCCATCCACCACCAATTCTCATGCTAACATTGACTTGCTTTCCATGAACTAAATATATTAGGCTGCCATATCTCGTTCATCTTGCCTGGCCGGTAAAGCAATTTTGACCCAGTCATCGATGAAGTCATTGGAAGTAGTTCCATCAGCAGGAAGAGACATAAGGGCCTCTGTCCCACCACAACGACTATGCCTTATGATCAGGATGTTCTCCACCTCAAGATACTTGACTGCATATTCAATGACTGCACCAACTCCTGAGTATCTCAATTGGTTAAATGCAGGAACCGAGTTAGCAACGTTCCTGCACGTGAAGGCTTTCCCTGGCCTGAAGTTCAGGACATGAGAGGGGCTAACGCGGGAGTCAGAGCACGCAAACACCAGAAACTTGGGGTGCTGCCCTTCTGCAAGTTGTTTATAGTAATCTAGATACTTGCCGAAATAGTGGATTTTGAAGTGAATAAACCCGTCTTTAATCCTCTCGAAAGGATCACACTCCTTATGATCTTGCTCTTGTTCTTGCAACTTAGCGGTCAACTTCTCAATTTTTTCTGTAGCTATGTCATCCAGACCTTCCTTATCACTCAGAAGCGGCCTCAGTCCTTCAATGGCTACATCAGATGAGCTCGTCGCCATATCCATGTTGTGTTGTTGTCTAAGGCAGATGAGTCCAGAGCAGGAAACTCTTTAACAGCAGCACGAACAGCAAGTCCAAGTTTCACAGCATCATCATGGCTTGGTGCCTCAATATTAAGGGGAAGAAAAGGGTCTTGAAGGGAGAGGCTGAACAACAAGGAAATGAGGGCCTCCTGTAGGCAACAAAATCTCCTGCTTCGATTGATCATGCTTTGGAACTGCACCAGATGAGACACTGCCCACTGGAGGTGATAAATTTTCTGGTGCATGTGGAGGAGATTGAGGTTGATCAGGATAATCTTCCTCTTGTGTAGTTGAGGCTACACTTTGATTGCTTGGAGAAGGCCCCTTAGTAATTTCAATATTCTCCTGAGAAGATTCTGCTGGTGTAGGGCTCTTTTCAACATCAGAACCATTAGCATATTTCGAGCCTAGTGAAAAACTAGAATCGAAACTTCAAAAACCAAACCATTTTTTAAAGCTTCAGGGATTTGAAGATGGTTTCTGAAGATGACATGACGAGCATCAGAGATGTGCAGGTTTGAAGTAGCTTCTTCCGAAACCGAAACATTTGACTCAGTTATCAACTGAGAATTAGCTCCAGCCATCATAGTTGCAACCTTTGTTTCTGAACCTTTTGATGGACCGGTAAACTGCAGTGATGAGTGAAGTCCAATTCAAGATCCATAGAGGACTCCTCTTCATTTTCTTTGGCTGAGGACATTGTAGTGCAAGCAGTGGCTGAACTCCCTTTGCTGTCTGAGGAACTTGATGAACGCCCTAGCCCAAGAGACAGTGAAGAACCAGCTTGCTGGCCCCTGGTTCCATCAATCAAACTCCACTTCCTTTTGACCCCCTTTGATGCAGTCAAGTCAGGAATCGAAGAACTGGGGGAATCAAGTCGCAGGATAGTATCCATGCAATAGTTGGCTCTGGCTCCTCCAACTTACATGGAATTGCCCAGATTTTTTAATGCATTTGAGGAATGGTTAGCAGCAAGGCCGCCCAAATTCTGGAACCTGGAGTACATGAAGCGATAGCTAAAATGCAACACTTATTTCCAAACTAAATCTCAATGGTAAGACAACAGTCTGCCCGACTTCCGGGGTAAATAAAATTAGTTACAAAAAGATGAGGGTTAGATGTCTCTGTAAGAGCACATCCCACCCCCATTGACAAATTCTGAGGTATCACAACGATCCATTTCCAATAAAGAATTAGTCTCAACTTTGTCCAATCAGCAACAAGCCAAGATACCCAAACTGAAATCCTTCACAACAACATCATGGCAATCAATTTGATGACTTCCCTTTACTCTTTATAGACTTCAATGAAGACAATAAGGCTTCCCAAACCCTCTTTTTGGCACCATGTGCAGAACAGGAATAGTTTGCTTCAACATCATTTCCAACACCAGTTAGTCTTACACATTGGCCACATTGTTCTAAAGGGACCAGGTCTCTACAGACATTTATTGACTCATGATCATGAAAGGATCCATCCAACATGTCATCATCTTTCTAAAATCCATCCTTCACCAAAGCAGGAGGCAGAAATGTTTGAAGGCTAGTTTGAACTAGTGCTTTTAGAGTATCAAGACTCTCCCATATATCTCCCATCTGCTGCCTCAATGCCAGAGATAACTGCCTTGCATGCAACTGTTCTTGGTGAAAATGAAGTTGTTGTTCTAAAGGGAATGCATTCCCATGCTTCACCTGTGATATGAGCTCCAATAAATCATTTGACCGTTCTCTATATGCATTCTGACCAATCTTTGCTTGAATGATCTGTTCTAAAGATGGATCCAAGTGCCTTGAAGCAAACGAATTCTACTGCAATTCATGGAGAAGGCTTTTCCTCAACAAAGCCTGATCAAGCATGTTGTCTCCCATAAGGTCCATCTTTGACTGCCCAAAACCCGGATCAGACATGCGATGATGCCGCAACTATTCAAGAAGCAATTGTTGAATATGAGACTGTTGCAGCTGCTGCTGCTGCAATTTCATTTGGTGGTGATGAAACTGTTGTTGATGAAACTGATGTCGTTGATGAAGCTCAAACTCTTGCTGCTGTTGTAACTTAAGCTCCAAAAGATGTTCCATATCTTGTGCTGGATGATGGACTGACTGTTAGAGAACAGGGTTTTTGCTCTGACTAAAAGAAAAACCAGGAAATTGCTCCACACTTGACCCAATGAAATGAGATGTGGGATGAGGAGATGGACGGTTCTGTGGTTGAAGTTGTTCTTTTTGCAACTCTTGTGACATCAGGTGCTCTGCCAAGTCATAGCTACTGAATTCTTGCTCCATATGAGATCAATGTCGGGCATCTATGGCACCTTGATGACCACTGGAGTTAGAACATATATTTCTTCTATAATCATTAGACCGTGTCTCTATATTTGAAGGTAAATTTAATGACTGACTAGACCTCATGTGGGAGCCTCTGATCTCAGACATTAACAGACCAAAGAGATGCAACTTATCATCATTATCCATAGGCACGCCAGTTTCTGCAAATTCATTTGAAAAAGATGGACGGCTGCTCAAATCAGGAAATGAACCATGAACATTAGCAGAGAATTTCCTTCCAACTGTTCTCATCATCAAGTTACCATGATTTTCACTGATGAACACCTCCCCTTACAGTCACCATATGACCTGGCTCAAGCTGCACAGTCAATCCTGGATTCCCCCCCCTCTCTCACAGCCCATGCATTGAACAAGACTCAAGAACAAAAGACAACCACCACAGAGAAGAAACAATAGAAATAGAGCATAAAAAAAAAACTAAAACATCCTCAAATGAGGCTTCACTTCACAGATCATCAATGAGCCTTCTGGTTAGGTGAGATAAACACATCAAATATAACTATTGGCATGATTCTCGGGATATTTCACAGTAGAAGCAAGGCATATTAAGATTACCAACATCAAGCATGAGTTCAGGGTTATATCTTAACAAACAATAAGTGGCCTTCATTATCCACCCCAAACAAACCAACAACCACTCAAACATCAATAGGAAACGTAGAGGAGTAATAAGAATCCAAATCAAACAATAAGTCAGTTGCATCCATACCTGAGTGAACCTTTTTCCAGTGAGGCTCTGTTCAGCTGTAAACGCCTTAAGTCCTCCTCCAATGCCGACGAAACCAGCAAGCTTACCTCTCTGTAACTCTCTCACCAGCAGCCTCCTCAAATCCCCATCCTCCCCTCTGTCTTGACCTCCTGTGAAAGCTCTATCTTCTCTCAGGCTCCCTCCTCTCAAGCCAACAACCAGCCTCAGAAAATCCCCTTAAACGAAATACTCCCTATCCCTCCTTAGCTTGCTGCCCCAGGTCAAGGAATACTCTCTAGAAAAAAATCTCCTTCTCTCCAAAAATCACCGCCTACCTCCCCTCAGCCCGCTTTCCAAGCTAGCGAACCCACCTAAAAAATATCAACCTCAAAAAGCACCCCTTCCCCCCACCTCCAGCTGGCCTGCTACAGGTAACAGATTACGCTCCTCTACAATGGCTTCTGCAGATTCCCTCATTTTCCCGGCGTCTCATCCTCATTGGCTCATTCAATAGCACTGGCTGAATCCATAGCAGCCTCTCTTGAGGCAGCACGTGGCTCTTGAAAGAGCCCTCCACTTGGCAAAGAAAATGACCTTCAGAAAAAATGAGAACGAGCCCCCAAATGGGGATCTACATTATGTTTTTTTTAAAAAGAATAAAATAATAAACATATAAATAAAATTAAATGCAAACTCCTAGCATGTAATAAAATTATTTGAGCAATTTATGTATAGTATTCCAAACTTACCTAAACCTACTTTACCGTATAGAATTTGGAAAAATATACCATCCATTTGGAATCTTTCCATCAAGGAGATGGAAAGTTCTCTCCTATATATGGCTTGAGTTGCTCTTTGAAAGGTTTGAGGCAATAATATTTCATTTTAAACTTATGACCTATTTTGGAAGGTTTGAGGCAATAATATTTCATTTTAAACTTATGACCTATTTTGGAATTGAGAAAGGTGATGGAGCCAAAAAAGGGACTTCCTTTTTGCTTAGCTTGAACTTCCTCTTCAAATTCCCTTTACCATGGTGGAATTTTGACTTTTCTCTTGCTTTTCTCTACCTTTCATATAGTTTTTGCTCCAAAACTCTCAGGTTACACTTCTTCTTCATCCCATGCCTTTTATATTCTTTAGAAATTTCTAGTAATTTCTTTCCTTGCATTCTTTTAGTTTGAAAGACTGAATTAGTACTCTTTGATCATATGTTCTCCAAGATTTGGTCAAATAGCTTATGGATGAGAGTCTCTATTTGAAAAAATCCTAATTCATGACTTCATCATGGTCAATTTGTAAATTACTCAAGTAAATACATTTAGCTCTAGTGTCGTATTACCAAAATAAGCTATCTATTACCCCATTTCAACAGTTAGTGACAATATTTTCGATTGCTAAAAAGGGTCTTTTGAATGTTATTGCCACAAAATCCACTCCCTTTTATAATTGCTTGATATCTAGTACCATAAAATCCATAGGATTGCATAATTTATCCGCTCATACCAACACATCCTCCACCATTTCATTGATCAATTTCAAGAAATCCGGAGTGACTTTTTCTTCCCATACTAATGCTTTTTGGAATCTCTTTTGAAGTCTACTCATAATTCTGCTTCTAATGCAGTCAATCATATACACAATGGGCTTGCCCCTAAGCTTCAATCTAATGATGAAAAGGCTTAGTCATATTGGTTGTAATGTGATAATTTTTTTACCCCATCAACAAAAGCATGATGACTTCATTATGTTGATGGAATCTTCCTTAACCAATCATGATCATCTCTACTTGTTTTTTTTTTTATATTTTCCATCACCAAATTGAATTTTACATTTTGTGTAAGTTTTAGTTGCTACCCAAAACTAATTCCTTAAAATGATACTGTGGACTTGCATTTTTCACGTGCATCCCCACTCAATCGGTGAGACTCCCTTTTATTGGTGAAAAATTAATTCTAGAAAAAAGTCGAAGTCGCCACTTAATTTATTTTTATTTTAAAGGAAAAATGAAACAAGAAAGAAAATCCTAAAAAGTGACTCCATAAATTTTGGAAAAGGGTGTCTTTGAAAAACCTGAGTCTAGGTCTAGGGATCAAGTTACCTATTGGGAAGGTACCTCTAAAAGGTAGCACCCCTCTAAGCCCTATAAAGGTCTCTACTGACTTAGTTGAGGGAAATAGGGCAATTAATTGATTAATTGAGGGTACCTAGGTCGACTAAGGTGATTTAAAAAAAATAGCATGCCAAAGAAGATCAAATCACAATAAAGGAGAGTTAGGGTGCATACTTGGACTGCCTCTCAAGCACTATCATAAGACATCAAAGTTAGTATAGCAATATAGCACACAACATGCATTTTATCCAAACAAGTCAAACATACATCTAAGCAAATTTTCAAGACTATCACTACTACAAAAATTAAAATTTACGACGCTTCATTCCTTGGCGCTTTCATAAAACGTCATTATTTAGTTAATAATTGGATATGCAATGGCGCTTGTTAGAAATGTCATTGTTTAGTGTAATTTTTTTTAATTCTATGACGCTTACTATAAGTGTCATTGTTAGATGTGGCTTATTTAGCTATAGTTGAGTGTACAACAACGCTTTTTCGAAGGGTCATAGTTTCATTACTCAACCTTGGCCCCTTTTTAGGCATTATTACAATAATCTGGAAACCTTGGCACTTCTTATAAGTGTTATCTTCTATTCTACTTTATATACCTTTGTTTTCCAACTTAAAAATATACTCAAACCCCACCTTCACATCCCACCCAGAACCCTACAAACCCTAGACATTTGTTAACCTTACACATACCGAGAACTCTAAAGGGAAAAACTACCGACGAGTTGTGATCGGAAAACTTCACTAGCACTTCTAGCCAGCACTCACAGTCATCATCTTCGGTTAATGAGCCTCCACAAGTTTCGTAGGCAACTAGAAGCTCACAAGTCGTTGAGACTTTTGGACTAGCAAAGCTACCAATGAGCTAAGTTCAAGAAACTCCACCAAATCATGATTCTCTATTTGGTAAGCTTTTGATTGATTCAGTTTTCTCTCCTTACACAGTTTTTATTTATTTATGTTATTAGGGTTTTTTTTTTCCTGATTTGGGATTGTGTGGATTAATTAGGAAAATCCCTCAAATTGTGGGAAATTGATTCCAAAGAAGGGCTAATATTCTGCTTCATCTGAAGTGGTTGGAAGCCCACAAAACATTAGAGATCTCGGTAAGGAAGTGCTTTGCTTCTAGATTTAGTTTCATGAGATTGGTTTTTGCGTTTAGGAAGTTTGAACTCTGTTTGGTTAGTAAGAAAACTTAAGGGTAAAAAAGGAGGTTTTTGAATTCCAATTGATAATTAGGAAAAGATGAAAAAGAAATGAAACATTTGGCAGAATGTTGAAAAACTGAGTAAAAGTATGTAGAATAGTTGAATTAGCAATGATTGAGTGAAGTTTCAATTTTTAGGTTGTAAGTCTGATTACTACTCAAAAAGTGCTATTTTGTAGCTTGTAATTAACTCTTTTAAACACTCTTGAGTAGTAATTATTACCTTTTAACTCAATTGACATGTTAAAGACCCTTGCAACCGTTTCTAATCAAATTGTGTTAAGTTTTGGTGTTTTTGATAGCTTTTAGCTACACCAAAGCAATCCAAGAATGAGGGAGAGCTGTATATAGTTCATGGAAAAGCTTTTGGAAGCTCAAATTCATGAAGAACCAAGCTTTGGAGCTCCATAGCCCTTTGCCAAAGTCATTCAAAGTATGCAAGGAAAGAACAACGGAGAGAGGAAAAACAGAGTGAAGAAAACAGAGGACAGCAGCTGCAGTCTTCTTTTGCACTTTTGGAGCACTTCCTGAAGTCTATTTTCTACATGCTATATACCATTTCAAAGCTTAGGAAGTCAAGAATCCAACGCTTCAAACGGTGTACGAATTGGAGCTGAAATGAGGAAGATATGGCCTTTTCAAGACAACTGCATCCAGCTGAAGGACAAATTCGCATCTTGCGAATTTGGAACTCCAACGTGCGAAATTAAAGCCTACCTTGCGAAATGGAAATGGAATACAGCCGCACAGTCACAGAGAAGCCCAACTTGTGAAAGTGATTTTTCAACTTACGAACTTGGAGCTCAACGTGCGAAAATGGATTCCAAGTTGCGAAATCAACTTGCGAGATTTTCGCAAGTCACCATGCAACGTGCGAAATCTACATGCGAACTGGGATATTTGTGCACCGACTCTTTTAGATCTTTTCTTCAGATATTTTTGTATAAATTTCCATTCTTCTCCTTGTAATCCACCAACCATAAGATTTCTTAGCTAGAAAGGTTGGAAAAACTTCTCTATATATATTCCCTTGCATCCATTGTAAAAGATATAGATATATAAGTATGTAGAATCGATCAATATATAGAATATACAGAGCCTTGCTCTGTTTTTCCTTCTCTTTCATTTTCATTTTCTTGCTAGCCAAACATTCTCTGAGATGTTTTCTTAGAGGATGAGTGGCTAGGCTTTTTGTTTCTTGGGTGAAGGAAGCTAAGTAAGGTTCCGGCTACATAAGTGTGAGATTTTGTTGTTTCCATTTTTAATGAAGAGAAAGTGTGATCCGTTTTTGGTTTTTATATTTTTAGTTAACTAGGATTACCATGAATAGCCAATACTTGGTAAGCTTTCGGATTCCATGGATTCTTATTGCTTGCAATCTTGCTCCATGGAGGTCTAATTGTTATCTCTTGTTCGCTTGTGAAGGATGATCCGATGCTAAGGATCACCTTGAATGGCAAATACTAGGTGAGAGGTACGAGCCATTGCAAGGTGTATCAGTGAGAGGGGTTTAGCGTTGAAACCATTAATGGCAAGCATTTGTATCACATCGGTTCGGGAAATAACTATAGGTTAAATTCCGAATGTGAGGAAAAGATTCAAGTGACCGGAATCTCCCTCTTTGTAGTTGGCACCTGATCCTAGTAACTTGAAATCCCAAGAAACACCTTTCTTTCTAATGTCTTTCTAGTTAATTTTAGTTACTTTATGTTAGGTTAGCTTAATACCATCCGTTTTCATTCAAACTTATGTCTTCTTTTAAAGCTAACAAAGAAAAGAAAAAGCATCAATTCAGTTTTTGAACTAATATCAATTGCGAAGTGAAAACCCATATCTGTGGACGATCCTAGAGCCACTATACTATGCTAGCTAAATGCTACCCCGGTAAATGGTGAAATAGGTTTATAAATTTTGTTGATTACTCCCGTCTGAGGATTGAGATCAAAGCACATCAATTGAGTTGAATCAATTGGAACACCAATCGGGCACGAATCAAAGTCCATGAATGATTTGTAGTTTAGTTAATTCCATTTTGATTTTTAAGTATATATTTGTTCTAAAAGATATATACTACCGATTTAAGAATTTCAAATGCAGCTTGTTGTTTCCACCATTAGTTGGAGATTCATTTTAGGCCCATGAACTATGATGGGAGTTTTTGAATGGTTATTGCAACTAATTTGTGTTCATAATGGTGGAAGTGACAATGATGGTGACATAACAGTTAACCATTTTCAATTCTGCATCTAAATGTCTCTTTTTTCATTTTCTTGATCATGAAATTAAAAAAAAAAAAAAAAACTTTAACATGGGCTAAGTTGAATTAAGTTCTAATATTGCTAAAAATTGTTTTATCAATTCTTGCTATTAACTACTCTAAGATGTGTCAATCCAGATTTTGAGAAAATACCAAAATCGGCTAATTTGTTCGTATGTTTGAGTCTAAGGAATATCTTTTACCAAAGAAGGTTAGTTTTTTATTTCATCTCTACAACACGAGTGATTACAATTTGGATTTATGTATGAAGAACAATAATGAAAATGTGCTAATTTAGTAATTATGGGTCTTGTAACGTACAATTGAAAATGGGAGGATTATATTCAACCATCAATTACCATATTGGTGATAATTTGGGAAATTTAAATGTAGAGTCCTATTATGGATATATTTGAGGGCTACAATGCACAACTTAATATGTGTTAATTTAGTAATTATGGGTCTTGTAACGTACAACTAGATATGGGAGGATTCTATTCAACCATCAATTACCATATTGGTGATAATTTGGGAAATTTTAATGGAGAGTCCTATTATGGATATATGTGAGGGCTATAATGCACAATTGAATATGTGTTAATTTAGTAATTATGGGTCTTGTAACGTACAATTGAATATGGGAGGATTCAACTAGATTCATAGGCAATATGATGTTTTGCTCTTATCTCTATTTTTGTTAGTACTTCTATTAATCAATTTTTCTTCCCAAAATGATCCTTGAGTAAATTCATATTTTTTGAATTATTTAATTTAAAATATTACCTAAATTAAAATTATATATGATGTCATATTTTTCTACTTGATTTCATGGCATAAATTGGCAACGACTATTAAAGGAGATGCAATTTAAATTAAGAGGCTACTATATCAAGGTTGGATGTTGCCATGCTTGTATGGTAACTAGGAATGGGATTATACTCAACAGGTTCATTATACCTATAGAGATATGGAAATCCCAAATTCTTTGTTTGGTGAACTACGACTTAGGAGGTCCAATCATTACTGATCAATAGAAATTAGATGTTTTTTTTAAACATTTACAATGCAATGGATAGTTTTTCCTTCAGTCATGTTTGGATACCTTTCAATCTGATGAAGATTCAACAATCCTCTTGCTTTATTTCTTACCATTGCTATGGATTTTGTAAAAAAAAAAAAAAACCAAATATTATAATTTCCTTCAACATATTAGAGTGTATAGTTCACCTCATTCGAAGTCAAACATGTAATTGTGATCTTTCTGCTTAGTTTAGTAAGCACACCATATGCTTTGGTTCCTAGCTTCTTGAAACTTCTAATGCCGTTATAAACTAAGTTCACTACTTGGATACTATATTTCAAATATTTGGTTTATGAAAAAAAAAAATTAAAAATGCTAAATTCCTTGAAGTATAGTTGGTAGTAGGAGCAGGGCTCGCCATGAACCTTTGTCGAGAGCTGTTTTCTGGGTTGGGTAGCATGTCCATTATTTATGCAATTGAAACTCATGCAACCAAGTGGTTATACTTAGATAATAGAATTCCTTTTTTTTTTTTTTTTTTGGGAAGATATTGATTTCAGATTTTGTGTGGTCTCTTTTCATTATTGAGCAGGTGAATCCTTATTAGCACATTGAGCAATTTAAATAATATGGTTGCAATTTTTGTTGTTACAGTGACTAGGTAATAGATTGTCTAGTTTTGAGAATGATTTTATTAGTCTAGCTTTAAATCATGAAGAATAATTCTTTTCACTCTCTTCTCATTAATTGTAGAATAATTGTATCTATTATATGATTTTTTTTTTCCAATTTTAGGAAATTGATATAGATTGTCATGGTAAAATGGTTTAATTTTTTTGTAGTTTGAATAAACACTACCCTCTCGGATAGGGTCTTATGATTAGTTTGTTTCTTTTTTTCACAATGGATCTTGATGTGATGAATTTCTCAATTTTACAGGTTTTCCCCATCAAGCATCTTTAGATTTTCAATGAAGAAGAACTGAAGAAATTATTATGTGGAGAGCGTGAGTTTTAGGTTGTATGTATATTCTATCTAAGCTATTTAAATTGGGGGATATTTTATTATCCTCACTAAGATGATATATTTTTTCCTTGTCAACAGTGTAATAGGCTCTTAAATCATATCAAATTTGGTCATGGATACACTACAAGCAATCCTCCAATCATTAATGTTAGTAGTGTTCTGTCTTTTTGCTTTATTTTATTTTTGGTAAATACTAGAAAGATTGCTAAGTTGCTATTTTGAACTTCAATTATTGGAAATTGTGTAAGGGTTTGACCATGAACAAGGCATTTCTGTAGCTTGTGATAGGGGCACCAAAAGTGCAATTCTTTCCTTAATCACATTTTTTTTTTCATTTATTTATTTTGAAATAGGAACTTCAATTCTTTTGTTTATGTATTGATTCTTATAGGCTAAACTTTTACTGTGCTTTCATTGTATTTTGTTACAGGAAATGATGAAAGAGAAATTGTTGTATGCTACAATTGAAGGACATGGATCATTTCATCTCTAAATTAAAACTAGTAATAGTAACTCAGAGGTGCTCCATGTATGTTCAAAATCTTATCTTCAACTCTCTTGTTTATGAATTTTCCTTTTCTATTCATCCATTGCTTTGACAATTAGAAATAGTGGACGGTCAACAATGAGCTAGCTAGCTGCAAGGAATCCTAAATAAAAAAACAAGGCTATCATTCTATATGAGAACAAGGAGTAGGAGGTAATGATTATGACGACTAGGAGTAAGGGATTAACCGCTAATAAGATAGAATTCTATTTGTACTATAACTTTATAATTTAATTATTTACTTTTATAATTGCATAAGATTTTTATGATATCTTAAATCAAGCAATGTCATGTTTCATGGGTTTGTTGAAATAAAATATAAAAATAAGTCTATACTTCTTAGGATTTTTATCATACCTCATCTAAGTAAATTACAAGCTCCTCTTATCATCAAAATAAACAAAAATCAAAGGAACTGAAAAAAAAAAAAAAAAAAAACCTAGTTAAACAAAAAAAATATAAGAAATTAAAAATAAAATTTTGATCATTACATAGTGATAACATCATGGTTTTCATCGTGTTTGGACCTTGGTATTTTTTTTTTTTTTTTTTGTACATTATAGGACTTATTCTTGTATTCAAGAATGCTTTAAGAGTTCACCATTAAATGTTCATACGGAGCAACCCTAACTCATATATACACTTTATAATAAGCGTTTAATGCATATTTATTCACTTAAAGCCTATGAGTTTGTTAAAGATTTAATTTAACTGTTAATTTATACTAAAAATACAATATTTTATCTCATAAAAATAAAATTTATTTCTTCTATGTTGTTGAATAAAAAATCAAACTTTTAAAAAAAAATTAAGTACATTTTTTTCCTTATTTTGGGGAAAGCATAATATGTTAGTTGAAATTGTAGTTAAGGTATTTTGTTGATAGAGTGCAAATTTATTTATTTAGTTTCAACTCATTGGTCTCCTTAATGAAATATTTTGTATAACTAGTTTTACTTTGATGAATTATTTATGAGGTCTTTTTTGAAGTAATGCTCTAAAGGTGCAACATAGAGATGACAATGGAGAGCTTTTTATCTGCATTAGAATAATCTGTTATATTTTATTTTGAAAACTCTTTACAATATAATTTTTTTCTTATAATGAATTGAAAGGAGCACAATCCATGTATGTAAGAGGCTAATTCATGTAAGCAAACTTGATAACATAAATTAATTTTGTGAAAGTTATAATTTCATTTATGCTTATTATTTATTGTATGTATATATAATTTAGATGTTTTATACTCTTCCTTATTTTTATTTACAGGTTACAAAGGAAACTTGTTTGCTAAAAGAAGAGAAACCATTGTGTTAAAGAAGGCGAAGTCAAAAACCATGAAGATTACATCAGTGAACTCATTAGGAGGTTGAACTATTCTTTTAAAGATTATGGTTTATTTTAGTAGTCTTGATATCAATGTTTGTTCTTATGTTAGAATTAGAAATTCTTATTGAAATATTTTGATATAATTAATAAGTTTATGTGTAATTAATATATATAGGTGGTTACATTAATTGTTTAAACTAGGTTCATGTATATCAATATTTGGATATATTTTAATTAATAAAATTTAATTTAATTTTATTGGTTGTAATTGTTTTTTAATTTAATTATATAAGAAATCAATTATTTTAATAATGGAATCAAAATATTATTTTTTTAAATAGAAATTGTTCAAAGATGATGCTTTTATAAGCATCATTGTTAGCATGAAACAAAGAAGACATTTTTAAAAGTGTCATTAATAAAATTAAATCAAAGATGGCGTTCGCATAAGTGTCAAGAATGGTAATTTTATACAAATTATTTCAATAAAAAAATGTTCAAAGAGGACACTTCTACAAGTGTCATTGTTGACATTATTCAAGGATGACATTTCTTAAAGCGCCATTGAAAGCATTAATAAAATATGACGCTTCTTTGAAGTGTCATTGTTAATTATAACATTTAATGACAGGGGCGGAGATGACGCTTCAAGGAAGCGTCATCTTTTACCTTTCTTGATGCATAAAAAGTGTCATTATTTCACTTTTTTCTTGTAGTGGCACCTAAGGATTACATCAAAACATGGATATGATCTTCAATAGCGTGTATGTTCATAGAATTTTCAAAAGTGAGTGAGAGAGATAGCGTACCTAGGTAACAAGCTAAAAGCTTCTATGGAAAACAAGGTTAGCTCAATAACAAGTATGAACAATTCTCATATATATATCATAGAGAATAATTAAAATAAGCCAAATATCGAATAATCCCCTCATTTGAATCAATATCAGAGAAGATATCAAGAATGTTGAACCCCCCACCAAGGTCCAATTTGCTTTTACACGAATTGATTCAATCAGTCCCATCATTTGGAACCATGAAATTTATTCATGCTTGTTAGAAAAATCAAGAAAATTAGTAGAAAATAGTGAAAACGTGTGCCGGAAGGAAAATGGTAGCAAATAGTATGTTAAAAATATGGATTTTATGCCTAGAAACTCCTAAGGAATTTTAGAGAAAGCTAGAGTTATTTTGAGGGAAAATGGTTTTGAAATCCAGATTTACAATGTATAAGATCACAAAAAAGAAGAAAGAAAGGATCAGGGGGAGAAGGGTGTGCACCAAGGTGGCCATGACAGAAGCAGAGTCCAGGAGTATGAAGGTGCTAGTGATTCAACTATTGGTGCTTGCATGAAAAGAACCTTGTAGATTGCTGGTATGACTGGAGGAGAACTGACAATATTCATTTTGGAGTTCATGCTCACTGGGTTTGAGTGTATAATTTCATCAGCAAAGGCATTCCAACCCAACTCTGGCTTTTTAAAATCACAACTTGCATTGCCAACAGGAACTTATGGTGTAGCAGTTAAAGTCCAGTTCAAGATTAATTACTTTACTGCCACTCTTTCTACAGTTTCAAGTCTTGCTTAGAGTTTCCATTTTCAGCATTATGGTCGAAGAAACATCAATTCTCCATTTTCCACTATGTTCAAAATTCCCATAATCTGGATTCTGGTAAGCATGCTCTTGCTCAAGCAGATCAAGGTGATTGTATATCTTATGCATCACATTAATGGCATAAAGAGAATTTCTACTACCATCAAAGATCTGTTCCACCTCTGAACTTGCAAGAAATGCTCGATATACAGAACGCTGCTTTGCAGTAAGGCTATAAGTAGTGGATACTTGTAATGGAGAAGCATTGGCATAGCCACCAACAGATATGGGAACTGCAAATTTTGCTTCAAATACAGGCAACACTCACAACTTCCCAAGGAAGACAAAATCAAATAAAGACCACAACTCAACCAGCTTGTTCTAAATTGAAGCACCAGTCGTTATTATACGATGAACAATCTGTAACTATTTACAAAGTATGGTAACTCAGCATTTGGATTCCGAACTTGGTGTCCTTCATCTAAAATTGCATAACCCCATTTGATATCAAGTAGCTTTCCAACCTACAGCCAAATTCACTCATAAGTAGTGATAAGTAATCCACTCTATGACCTCAAAACACGGTTTATAAGGGAATCCCATTTTTTGGTGTCCTTAGAAGATAAATATTCTTCATCATCACTGTCAAGTGAATCTTCACTTTCACAAGATTTGGCTCGTTTCTTTCTACTAGCAGGATCTTAAGCAGAATCATGTAGTATTTCCACATGAAAACTTCGGTACCATTTTTTTTACTTCCCTTTTCCATTGTCGCAAGAGTATAACAGGGCAGATAACAACACTTGGTTTATACATATTACTGAAATGCAATGCTCCAAGGAAAGATAATACCTGGATGGTCTTGCCAAGTCCCATCTCATCTCTAATAATTCCACCTACTTGTTGGCAATGCAGTTCCCATAGCCACCAAACCTCCACCTTTTGATAGTAAAACAGTTTGTCGAAACTGCTTTCAGGTATTCTCAAACCACCTTCAAGTGCATGGTTCAAAGTCCCAGTATTGGTCACTGACTCGGAGGGTCTCGAGGCGTATTGGTCTCGGTGTATCAATTTGGTATCGGACGATACGTAAAATAAGCTAATTAGAAAATTAAAAAAAAAAATATAAAAATATTATGTAAATCATTAGAAAAATATATACAATTAAATAAGCTCAAAAAATTAATAAAATAAAATTGTCTCACATTTAACATTATTTAAATAGTTATAAAAATATTTGCTCAAAGTTATTTATGATAATGCTAATAAAAGAAAGTTATTTTATTTCAAATATAATAACATATTTACTAACAAACATACAATACAATAATCAATTCCATGTTGAATGATGAAGGGGTTCAAAATCATTATCATCAGTCCTACGACGAGCATATAAATTGGGGTGGCAATTCCCGTAGTGAGGATATGGTTGAAAGAGTTGTTCATAACTCGAATATGTTGGGTGAGAGTATTGGCTTGATGATCCATAATCAAGAAAATATGGTTTCGAAGGCTGTTCGAGATCAACACCATATTGATAGTATCCAAAACCTCGATAAGCAATGCTACTACTACTAGAAGATTGATCATATCCATATGAGTCACTAGCTCGTGTTCCAGTATTTGAATGTCCCTTTGGATGCATCATTGGAAATCGATTAAAATCATTTCTACTAAAAGTACTGGAAAAGCTATCACGGTCTCTAAAGTTGTGATATGATCTATCATCTACCCCTCTGAAATACGGCCTTGATCCTATACCCAAATTTTGTAAGTGCTCATCAATACGGTGATAATTTGATCTATGATAATCATGCCCACTAGAATAATCATCATCATTGGAAAATGTAGTTAGTCTTTCCAAATGCTTTCGTTGTTTCCATATCCCTGGTCGATATCTATGATCTGTATCTTGTGTGGCATAGTAATTTTCACCTCCTTGTACCCATGACATGTCGAGATCTACTTAACTAACATAACTGCCCCTAGTGCTACCATCTCCTCCAGTAGCCTCACTAGTGCCACCAACTCCTCTATTGCCCCCATTAGTGCCACCACCCCGCCTACTGCCCCTATTGTCACCATCATCACTACTAGAACTTGAAGAAATTGTTCTAGAAGCCTTACCTTTATAACGGGAATCAACATCTCTTTCTCTACCTTCTTCATTAGTGGGAAGACCTTTATCCAACTAATCCAAATTATCAGATGATAAAATAGGCTCATCTCCTTCTCGTATCCACTCATCTAATATATCATCATCATTAAAGATATGATTCAGATAAATTGGATTGTATAAATCTTCATTGCTTCACTTTTGCATCAAATTCTTAACTCGAAGTCGCATATTGTAGTGCACATAAACTAACTTATGCAACTTTTTCATTGTCAAATGGTTGCGCAACTTTGTGTGAATCAATGACCATGTGCTCCAATTTTTTTCACAACTTGATGAAGAACAAGTTTGACTTAAAATTTTAACAGCAATCTTTTGTAGATGTGGACCTTCATCGCCATAGTTGTTCCACCATTCAACTATAATAAAGAAAATGCATACTTATAATCACTATGATATATTTAACAAAAAATGATGATAATTTCTTATTTGTAATAGACGTAAATGTATTGAGTACCTAGAAGAGATTGATTTATTGCTTTCTCTGTAAGTGCACTTCCAAATTTTCCTTGGCCGTCAACAAATAATTTCACTTACATCATTAACATTTTTTTTTTGTTAATGCACATTACATATACAAAATGCACTATATAAAGGTCACAAACTATTAGTATACCTCGTTAATAGCTTTTGCTTGTCTATCCAAATCTGGTTCTAATATCTTGATAACCTCCTTTAATCCAACTTTAATTTCCGGATGGTTGGAGAAATGCTTTGAATATTGGAACATTGGATTTAAAAAATATGATGCCATAAGTTAAATAATGATCAATTTATAATAATTTGTACTTGAAAAAAATAATAAAGAATTTTTTTATTACCTGCAACATGCAAATGTCTGTGCAATTGACCTTCCCACCTTCTATCAATGACTTCCCAATTCTTTTCCCATTGCTTGACCGATGCCTTGATAGCTAATTTAGTTTTATCCATTGCTTCATAAATGATTGATAGTGTGGGCTTTTTATCTTGATCAACCAATTTCAATACTTTGACGAGAGGTTTCATGATGGTTTGAACTTCCCTTGCCTTCTTCCAAAATCGATCAGTTAAGATAAGGTTGGATACCTTATCTCTTAGACTTTTTATGCTCCTATCTTTATTGAATTCATGCCACTCATTTGTTGTGCACATTCTCTTCAAATCAGCCTCATAACGTATAAGACTCTCAAGTGAAATGAATTCAGTGGCAAAACGGGTTATTCCTAGCCTTAATAGATCTCTATCCTTGGTGAACACTTTCATCAAATTCACTACTTTCAAGCTATTACAAATAAATCCTGTGATCATCTTAGCTTGATCTAATGTCTCCTTAATCTACTTCATGCTTCCAATATCTTCAAGCATTAAATCAATACAGTGAGTTGCACAAGGAGACCAAAACAAATGCTTCTACTTCTCCATCAACAACATACCGGCTGCTTTAAAACTTGCCTCATTATCAGTGACTACTTGAACAATATTTTCCTCCCCAACCTCCTCTATAACTTTATCCATAAGGGAAAATATGTCATTTGTTGTCTTAAGTATGTTGGTAGTGTCAACTGAAGAATGATATATCATACTTCTATCATAATAAATCATGAAATTGATGATAGGCTTTCTAGTCCTACAACTCCAACCATCACACATGTTTGTGCACCCATATATAGGTCATTTAGCCTTCAATGTTGTTATGTATACCTTAAGCTCTTGCACTTCCTCTTCCAAATATGTATTTCCAATTTGGTATCCTATGGGACCCTTGATGCCTGGACCTACTTCTGCTATAGTATCAATCATTGATTGATAGTAAGGCCCACTGTCAGCTGCATTAAATGGTATTGCATTAAAGAGAAAGAATTTAGAAATAGTTTTACCCACTTTCTTCACACCTTTAGTAGAAAACAAGCTTTTTATTGATTTCCGCTTTGATGGGAACATGTAGGGATCAATTCCTTTTGGAGGTATGCTAGCTTCTTCTCTTACACTTGATACGACTCATGGTAGCTTAGCTTTAAAGGCGTATCAACAAAATTTATACCTTAAATACTATTACTAAAGTAGCCAAGCTACTATAGCATAGTGGTTCTAGGATCGTTCACTGGGAAGGGTTTTCGCAAACACAAGTGATATTCAAATTAGGAAAATAGGTGATTTTCTTATAGATGTTAGCTTTAAAAGAAAATGCAAATGTTTTTAGAAAGATTTAAACTAATCTAAGCTAACATTAAAGACTAAAATGAAAGGGTGTAAAAACAAGTTTCTCAAAGATAGGATAGCTATGCTCTGGCTCTTATGCAAATTGGAAATCTCAGGATAGGCTCCTCGCGTTGGGGTTGCAACTATGGTGATGCTTGCTTCCCGAACCGGTATGGATTTAGCAAATCAAGTTTTAATCCTTTAAAATGGCAAAACAGATGGTAGTGAATTTCATCAATGGTTATTCACCTTAGACTTCCTTTGAATGGCTTGTAAGAGATAACTAATGGTCTAAAGCCAAAAGCTTACCAAATATTGGCAACTCAAAGTCATTCCAAGTGATAAACTCACCTTTCAATGGCCATTGAAATTGGTTCTAATGGATTAATGCAAAACTTGGAATTGAAAACCTCACCTTCCAATAGCTCGTAGGAGATAACTAATGGATAGAAATCCAAAAGCTTATCAAGTATTGGCCGTTGGAAGTTGTCCAAAGGAAATAAAAACCAAACTTTGCATTAAGGAACCATTAATGAAAAACGACTACCTTACCTTCCAGGTGCTAGAAATTTCCATGGGATTGCATCCAAGCCATCACATAACATCCATACTTTGAGAAACTAAAAGTTTTAGCCAATCATCCTTTGAAGAAAAGCCCTCAGAGGCTGTTTGGATACTAAGAAAATAGAAATGGGGAAGAACAGAAGAAGAGAGAAAAACAGAGCTTTATATATTCCTAAGTTAATGTACAGAGGATCGATCCCACAATCATCCCATTTTTTGTTGGAGGTGTTGTGCACCTCTATATATAGCAAAATTACAAGATAAAGCTTTATGTCGACTGAATACAAGGTTACAAAAGGAATTTACATGAGAAAATATCAAGCTAAAAATATTTAGGAAGTCGGTGGTGCGTGCGTGGAGAAACAGAGGATTCAAAGGAATTTCGCAATGTAAAAGGCACATTGTGAAATTTTCGCAAGGTGAATTACTCATGATGCGAAGTGCCATATTTTCGCATCATGAGTTAATTCACCTTGCGAAATTTTCGCAATGTGAAATTCACATTGCGAAATGGCAAAATTTCGCACCATGAAGAAAATCTCCTTGCGAAATTTTCGCAATGTGAAATTCACCTTGCGAAATTGGTCCTTTGGCATGATGCAGTTGCCTTCCAAAAACCATATCTTCCTCATTTCAGCTCCAAATCATACACGGTTTGAAGTGTTGGATTCTTGACTTCCTAAGCTTTCAAATGGTATATAGCATGTAGAAAATGGACTTCGGAAAGTGCTCCAAAAGTGTGAAAGAAGACTGCAGCTGTTTTCTTCACTCTGTTTTCCTCTTCTCCATTGCTTGTGCTCGTGTTTCCACTTGAAATTCAAGCCTGTAATCATCCAAAATCCTTGCTTAACTCGCCCAAATAGCTCCTCCATCAATTGGCATGCTTGAATTGGTTCATAAGCTGATAAAAACATGTAAACTTGCCACAAAAATGGTTAAAACCAATTACTAAGGACCTTAATGAATTAATTGGATTAAATGAATATGATTACTACTCAAAGGTGCTTAAAACCATTATTATTAGGTCTACAAAATAGCACTTTTTGGTAGTAATCACACCCCCCAATCGACTCATTGCTAGTCCCTTAGCAATGGAGGAGATAAAAACTAAGCAAACTATAATAATATACATAAAAGGGATCATGCAAATCACTCCAAAAAATGATATGAGTGGCATGATGGACATCCATGGATCAATAAAGATGTGAAACTCAACCTATAATAAGAGTTGTCAAAGCATTCACTTGATCATAGAGTACAAAGAATGGATATTATGCAAGTTTAAGCATCAAAAGAATTTCCACTCTCAAAAGATCCAAATCAAATTCTTCCACTAAAAGCTAAGTGTTAATGTGATTAGCTTCCGAGTATAGTATGGATAACTATCATCTCCTCCTAACCTAAGTCTTTCTTTAAGCTTTAGCAAAATTAACCATCTCTTGATAGGCTAGGAACGCACCTCTTATTCACAATTCTTTTCACTTACTAAACTTAACCAATTCACCCATGTAACAAGTAGAGGATCGATGACTCCCAACCAATAAAGGCTTAGGGCACCAGGCTTTAAAGGCTTTCGCCACCCCTTCGGACCATGCTCAGGTTTCAAGGCAAGCAAAGAAGTTTATTATATATTTTTCTTTTTCTTTTTCTTTTTCTTTTTTCTATTTTTTTCAAAGACTCATTGGTCTTTATGAGGTGTCCCAACACTATTAAAGAGAGGTTAAAGGTGTCAAATTATGATTTCTCAAGCTTAGAGGGTGAGATAGTTTCACATCTTATAACCGGAATCTAATGTATGTGTGTGCGAATAGCTTAAGGTGGAAGAGATAAGTTTGCATGCAATGGGAGTTTCAACCATTCATCAACTTTTAGAAGAGCATAATACAAACTCTAAGACTCATGTACTCAAGTTGAAACTTGACTTCTCTCATTTAATTTTGAGAGTTAATCCTTAATATCCATGGAGTTTAAAGCAAAAATTTTAAAAATTTAAAAAAGTAGCTAATTTAACTAAGTATGATAAAAATTTAAACTAATACTTACTTCCTCATCTCTCCCCCCAACCGAGATGAACATTGTCCTCAATGTTTGAATCGAAAATAAGGGGGAAGGAAGTGGTACCTCATGTGATGTGGACTTGGAGTTGGGAAGGTTGAACCACTTGTTTCAAAATTCAAAAGTTGAATGAGAGAGGAATTTATACTAAATATTTACAAAAATGATGAGTGGGCCCCACTTTGAGCAGCTGAGGACAAGGCTCAAAGGGTCCATGCCATGATGGTATACTCATATAAGTTGCAATGACATTTGAATGTAGCTTGCAGGGTGTTAAAATTGGAGATTTTTGGCTCAAACAGGGGAAAACAAAGGAGGAGTGAACAGTGAGTGCCAAAATTGGCACAGTCACTGTTCACCTCCTTTGAAGCCCGACTGTGCATTTTCCAAGTTTTGGGAAAAAATTCAAAAATGGTTTTTTAAAAGGTATGGTTAGGCTCTAAACAAGATTCCTAAGGTGTTTGGGTAGTTTTTAAATGATGAAAAACAAAATTAAATGATGGAAAATGAAAATCAAAGTGGACGGCCATGCATGGAATGGTTTTGAAATTTGATTTTTAAAAAGTTTTGGATGGATGGGATTTGAAAAATTGGGTTCCTAAGGCTTAGAATGGATGAAGGGAAGGTTTCTTTTTGGAAGAAATTGGGTTTGGATTTGAAAACAAAAGGTTTGGAAATGCATTCATGAATTTTTAAACTTGGAAAAACATGGAATTCAAGAAAAAGGCCTTCCCGAGAGCTTTGTTTTTAGAAATTAGCTTGAAAATCATTTCGCACCAAGATAAACAAGGTGCGAAAGTTTTCGCACTGGTAATTGAGGTGCGAAGATAGCATCCCGGGAGGCTTGGCTTTCCAAAATGTATAGAAATTTCTTTTCGCACCATGCACTGTCACTGTGCGAAAAATTCGCACTGAGTGTGTTCATGGTGCGAAATTCCACTGAGAGCTTTGCTTATGCATTTTGGCTCCCCTGTTTCCTCTGTTTCACCTCCATTTCGATTTTTGCAAGCTTCGTACCTGCATGAACACTTCAAAAGTCATCTTAAAAACATATTAAAACTAAATTAAAGCTAAGAATTCAAACTAAAACATGCATAAATTTAAAGAAAGCATAGAATTTAAATGAAGCTGATAGCATGTACCCCAAAAAGAAGATGAACTATTTAGCTCATCCTCACTCACACACCCACTTCATGCTGAATTCCCCCTGGATCCCAAACAAAATTGGCATCCTTCCCATTTGGTCCAAGGGAATTCGTTTCTCTTCTCTTCCCTGGAGAAGTGGATGCTTTAAAGGGTTCAGATAACCCTTTATTATCTTGAACCTTATGATTTTCAATGAAAGGTTGGTCCATAGAGTTGTCATAGCAATCCCCCACCAAAGTGTCGATCATCAACACTTTCCTTGATCTTTTTGCATTGGTTCCTTGAAGGTTATGGTGGGGTTGAGGAGGAAACTTCCTTTTCCCCCTTGCTATGTCGAGATTGGTGAGCTTCTCAATGGAGTCTTGAACTTTTTCTATCCTTAGTGATAGATCATTGTAAACCCCCTCCATTCTTACATTTATTGAACTCTCCAAATTATCAATCTTTTCATTAAGATGAGAGTTGATCTTTTGTTGCTCACCTACAAAGTCCTTCATGACTTTGCTTAACTTCAAAATGGCTTGCTCCAATGAAGATGTACTCATTGATGGTTGAGGTTGAGGTTGGGTTGTAAGGTTGGGATGGTTTATATACTCAAATGAAGTTGGCATGGCTTGTGGTTGTGCTTCAGTATGCACATTCCTCAATTCAAACTCTTCTATCCTTCTAGCCATAGATGCTAGCTTTGCCTTCATGCTCATGTCTTCATTCAAAGCATCCTTACTACCCCATTGGCTTTGTTGAACTTGCCTTTTCCCTAATTCAATCCGATCCCTCATGGATAAGTATGCAAATTTGTCCTTCTCATGATCATAATGAGAGCTTTGATCTTCATGTGGAATTTCCATTTCTAAAAAAAATGATATTCAACTAAGGCTCTTTTCTTCAACTTGTACCAGGGTTCCCTCTTGGTCTCGAATCCAACAAGGAATGCACAAATTGAAATTAAAATAAAAATAAAAGAAAAGAGAATAAAAAATTTAACTAAAAAAAAATTATAAGAAAACTCACCAAACTTGTGATGAAGATCACAAGTTACCCTTAATGGTTGCTTCACTGTGCTTGTGGCACCTTCCCCGGCAACGGCGCCATTTGATGCGACTCATGGTAGCCTAGCTTTAAAGGCGTATCAACAAAATTTATACCTTAAATACTATTACTAAAGTAGCCAAGCTACTATAGCATAGTGGTTCTAGGATCGTTCACTGGGAAGGGTTTTCGCAAACACAAGTGATATTCAAATTAGGAAAATAGGTGATTTTCTTATAGATGTTAGCTTTAAAAGAAAATGCAAATGTTTTTAGAAAGATTTAAACTAATCTAAGCTAACATTAAAGACTAAAATGAAAGGGTGTAAAAACAAGTTTCTCAAAGATAGGATAGCTATGCTCTGGCTCTTATGCAAATTGGAAATCTCAGGATAGGCTCCTCGCGTTGGGGTTGCAACTATGGTGATGCTTGCTTCCCGAACCGGTATGGATTTAGCAAATCAAGTTTTAATCCTTTAAAATGGCAAAACAGATGGTAGTGAATTTCATCAATGGTTATTCACCTTAGACTTCCTTTGAATGGCTTGTAAGAGATAACTAATGGTCTAAAGCCAAAAGCTTACCAAATATTGGCAACTCAAAGTCATTCCAAGTGATAAACTCACCTTTCAATGGCCATTGAAATTGGTTCTAATGGATTAATGCAAAACTTGGAATTGAAAACCTCACCTTCCAATAGCTCGTAGGAGATAACTAATGGATAGAAATCCAAAAGCTTATCAAGTATTGGCCGTTGGAAGTTGTCCAAAGGAAATAAAAACCAAACTTTGCATTAAGGAACCATTAATGAAAAACGACTACCTTACCTTCCAAGTGCGAGAAATTTCCATGGGATTGCATCCAAGCCATCACATAACATCCATACTTTGAGAAACTAAAAGTTTTAACCAATCATCCTTTGAAGAAAAGCCCTCAGAGGCTGTTTGGCTACTAAGAAAATAGAAATGGGGAAGAACAGGAGAAGAGAGAAAAACAGAGCTTTATATATTCCTAAGTTAATGTACAGAGGATCGATCCCACAATCATCCCATTTTTTGTTGGAGGTGTTGTGCACCTCTATATATAGCAAAATTACAAGATAAAGCTTTATGTCGGCTGAATACAAGGTTACAAAAGGAATTTACATGAGAAAATATCAAGCTAAAAATATTTGGGAAGTCGGTGGTGCGTGCGTGGAGAAACAGAGGATTCAAAGGAATTTCGCAATGTAAAAGGCACATTGCGAAATTTTCGCAAGGTGAATTACTCATGATGCGAAGTGCCATATTTTCGCATCATGAGTTAATTCACCTTGCGAAATTTTCGCAATGTGAAATTCACATTGCGAAATGGCAAAATTTCGCACCATGAAGAAAATCTCCTTGCGAAATTTTCGCAATGTGAAATTCACCTTGCGAAATTGGTCATTTGGCATGATGCAGTTGCCTTACGAAGGCCATATCTTCCTCATTTCAGCTTCAAATCATACACGGTTTGAAGCGTTGGATTCTTGACTTCCTAAGCTTTCAAATGGTATATAGCATGTAGAAAATGGACTTCGGAAAGTGCTCCAAAAGTGTGAAAGAAGACTGCAGCTGTTTTCTTCACTCTGTTTTCCTCTTCTCCATTGCTTGTGCTCGTGTTTCCACTTAAAATTCAAGCCTGTAATCATCCAAAATCCTTGCTTAACTCGCCCAAATAGCTCCTCCATCAATTGGCATGCTTGAATTGGTTCATAAGCTGATAAAAACATGTAAACTTGCCACAAAAATGGTTAAAACCAATTACTAAGGACCTTAATGAATTAACTGGGTTAAATGAATATGATTACTACTCAAAGGTGCTTAAAACCATTATTATTAGGTCTACAAAATAGCACTTTTTGGTAGTAATCAACACTGAAGCTACGTGTCAGTCTGCGCTTAATCCTAGCATTAGAAGGTTGTGAGGAACTACCACCCTTCTGATGCTCTTGTCCACCTTCTTAAAAAATTCGACGACTTTCTTTCATTGCTTGTTTCATTTGTCTTCTTTCAAAATCAACCATAGCAACTTCCTCAATTTCATCATCAGAATCACCCTCATCAATTTCATAGAAATTTTCTCTATTTAAGGAATTCAAAAGTCGTTTTTTTTTTCTTTAACTGTGTTTTTTCTTTTGAAGTATTAGACATATGTTGTCTAACACTATGTGACACTTCTACCGGTACAAGTGGACATCCTTCCACTTGTCCAGATAGATGTGCAATGTGTTGCTTTAATCTTATTATATCGCCATGTATAACTTTCCCACAATATTTACACTTTATGGTTCTTCTACTACGACCAACAGGTTCTGCATGCTCCCAACCAATATCATGTTTTGAAGCCATTTTGAAATTTTAACCTAACCATGTATAAAAGGAAAACAATTTACTTTTCAAATTAAATATATATAAACACATTTATATAAGAATTATAATATTCAATTTTTCACTCACTTATATGTTTCATATTGTTACCATATAAAAATAAATTGTACTAAAAAAGCAATAAACACGATCTCACATAAGTTCATCATCTTTTATTTTCCACTTATTTATATGTTTTTTTAATTAAAATAAATAATAGTTAAATAAATGAATATTTTTATAAAAAAATTCTTTTAAAAAAGTTTGTTTTGATAATTATTGATTTCTTATTGTAATTTAATTGTAGAATATTATAAAAAAAAAATCTACATGATATAATGAAGTAAGATTGATTCAAATATAAATGTAATTGACCATGTAAATGCATACCCTTCATTCCGTATCATTAAATCATTTATGATTATTTGAAAAAAAAAATTATATAATTATTAATTTTCTATTGTAATTTAATTTTGCAATATAGTATTAAATGTAATTGAGTAATAGGGAAATTTTTTGTCACTAATATAATGTAAATTTATTTATACTAATAGAAAATTGAGTGATATTTTTAAAGTATTCAATACAATTTCTTGTACATTATATTTTGTAGCATTATACAAAATTTTATGTAATCCTTATACTTGAAGAGTAACTCAATTTATTAAAACCTAATTAGTTAAAAATGATGAAAATAATCCTTATATTTGAAGAGTAACTCATTTTTTATATATATAAATACCCTTGATTATTGTAAGTATTTACATGAATGCTTTAAAAGAAATAATTATTTTTATAAGGAAAAAATGAGAGTGTTTTTTTAAAATGATGCCAAAAAAATAATGAAGGGTTAGATTTACAAAATTGGGTTTTCAATAACCTTTTTAATTAAATAAGTCATTTACTAATGCTATATTTGGTTTATGAATATTAGAGGAAAAAAAAAAAGAAAACTAAACAAATTTAAGGTTAATAAATTATTTTTTTATGACTCTTTTAATTCAATTTATTTATTTATTTTTCTATATAAAGATTATATAATTTAAATATACAAATGTTTAGCTAATTTTTAATTGCAGTTTGATTCTCTTTTATATTTTTTATGATAAAAATAGTGAAAAATAAATAAATAAATTTTCTTAATAATTTTTTGGGAATCAAATATAACATAAACGAAGGTTTAGTATCTATTACAAAAGAGTACTTATAATTTTTTTACTTATATATGATATTATAATAAAATCATAGGTTTATTTTATTTTATTTTTATAAAAAAAATGTTATTTTAGTATATGTTAGAAACATAAAAATATTAACATCTTCATCATTTTTTGGGTTAAAAATTAATAATAAATATTTAAAATAATAATTTTTCATTATATTTTATTTAAATTGAATAATTAATAAAGTTTAACTTTTTAAAAATGAGTCAAATTTTTCATTCCATGTACTCATTTAGAATTGAATTATAAAAATAATATTATAAAATGTTTTGATTTTATATGTAATTAATTAGATTGGTTTTTTGAATTCAAAATTATTTTTAAAAATTAAAAAATTCATGAAATAATTTAAAAATATTAATTATGTCTTATTTAGTTTATAATTTATATACCTAAATTCAAAATTAGATTATACCATAGTTGAAGAATATAAAACAAAAATCAAAGACCATTCAACCAAAGACTAATAGATCACATCTCAAGGATGGTCAAGGGCTAAGATGAATTTTAATTAATCACTTAATAAATAAATTAGTATTTAATGTCACTTGTCATTGTATAAAATAAAAAATAATGAATGATTTTATTAAGAGTATTGAGAAATTGATAAAATGTATAATTTAATAGTGATAATAATTTTAAAATATTAAAGATATTCATTTATGTTTTCTCATTTATGTGATTGATGAAAGTCAATCAAATTAATTGGCACCTAAAAACAAAAATGTTATAACCATCCAATATTTAAAAAGGAATGACAGATTATATATAGCAACAGTAAAGTGTTAAACCATATACAGAGAGAGTATATATATACTCATATGCTTCATTAAACACAACTATATATATATATAGCAAAAAGGGGGAATTCCTTTATTAATTATTACATGTCGGTTTGAAAGTTGAAACTCTTGCCCTCTGTCTTCTTCCCCAACACGGCAACACCACAAAGACACAACCCTCTGTCTTCTTCCCCAACACCACGAAGACGCAACCTTGTTATCTTCTTCCCCAACACACCACGAAGACCGATCTGTACTCTGTAGCCTTGCAGCCTCTCAGACTATCGGACCATGATCTGCTACCTTCCCACCAGGCACCACACCAAAGACGAAGATTCTACACTCCAGAAATGGTAGATTTAGGGTTAAGTAAATTATTCTTCAACCGAGGCTCTTTTAAAGGCTTTTGAAAGGGTCACGGGTTACATTTTCACTGGTTTGTTTAAAATTTTCATAGGTTTTCTTTTGTAGAGGAATCTCTGATTTATCTGAAAAATTGATTCTTGTTGTGATGGGGCTCTTTTGCAGAGAATCTGTTGATTTTTTTTCCTGAGTTGACCGAGTTAACTCGGAATATTGGTCTAATTGTCCGAGTCCAACCGATTCAAGGCCGAGTCTAGGTATCTAGTATTGGACTCATCGTAGTCAGCGTCGAGGCAGATACGACTCAACCGATTTTTTGAACCTTATTCAAGTGTTACACAAGGGGGTTCATTATCATCTGTATCTTCAATATTTTCTTGGTTTACTTCTTCATTACTGGAGGTCACCAAGTTATCACTTGTATCTTTCATCACGATCTGCCTCCTCAAATTCTAGGATTAAAGCACCTGCAGAATTATTCTGAGCTATGTCTATGCTGGAAGATGGACAAGACTGCCTCTTAACTTCACCTCAAACAACTGGAATTTCTGAACCCTTACGATTTGGATGGCAAGGTGGCTCTGAAAGGAGCCAATTTCTAATTAGACTACACAACCTTCGAATCGCAGTTTTGCTTTAAGAAGTGGAACATATTCACCAAGAGATGCAAGGCTTTGATCCAGTTTTAGTGCAGAATTACTAGAACCAATCATTGTCAAACTGCTGACTATACATTTTGATTCAAATAAAATCATTTCTATCGAATGAGTTTTGTTCCATCGCCTACCTTAATCCTTTTTAATTTTGAACATGAGAGAAGGAGAGCATCATAAATTTTGTCTTGATTTTCCCATTTCAAATAGCATTTGCCTCAGCTTTTGGAGAATAGGTTCATTATCTGGTGATTACTACCCAAAAAGTGCTATTTTACACCTTTAATTCATTATGTTTTAAGCACTTTTGTGTAGTAGTTCTCCATCTTTATTCCAATTGGCATGTTAAGGACCTAGCAATGACTTCTAATCATATTTGTGGCTAGTTTTAGTATTTTGACAGCTTTTTGGATCATTAAGACAAGCCAAGTAAAGGAGAGAAGCAAAGAGGAAAAGCAAGCAAAGTGAAGAAAACAGAGGACAGCAGCTGCAGTCTTCCTTCTCACTTTTGGAGCACTTTACGAAGTCCATTTTCTACATGCTATATACCATTTCAAATCTCAGGAAGTCAAGAATCCAATGCTTCAAACCGTGTACGATTTGGAGCTGAAATGAGGAAGATATGGCCTTCGGAAGACAACTGCATCAAGCCATGGGAACACCATTTCGCAAGAAGATTTTCTTCATGGTGCGAAATTTGGCCATTTCGCACCATGAAGACCCACCTTGCGAAAATTTCGCAAGGAGATTTTCTTCATGGTGCGAAATTTGGCCATTTCGCACCATGAAGACCCACCTTGCGAAATTTCGCAAGGTGGCTTTTCACCTTGCGAAATTTGGACCCTTCATCTTTCCCCTTTCGAAAATGCCTTTGAAATCCTTTGTTTCTCCACGCACGCACCACCGACTTCCCAGATATTTTTAGCTTGATATTTTCTCGTGTAAATTCCTTTTGTAACCTTGTATTCAGCCGACATAAGGCTTTATCTTGTAATTTTGCTATATATAGAGGTGCACAACACCTCCACAATATATGGGATATTGGGGGATCGATCCTCTGTACATTAACTTAGAAATATATAAAGCTCTGTTTTTCTCTCTTCTCCTGTTCTTCCCCATTTCTATTTTCTTAGTAGCCAAACAGCCTCTGAGGGCTTTTCCTCAGAGGATGATTGGCTAAAACTTTTAGTTTCTCAAAGTATGGATGTTATGTGATGGCTTGGATGCAATCCCATGGAAATTTCTCGCACCCGGAAGGTAAGGTAGTCGTTTTTCATTAATGGTTCATTAATGCAAAGTTTGGTTTTTATTTCCTTTGGACAACTTCCAACGGCCAATACTTGATAAGCTTTTGGATTTCTATCCATTAGTTATCTCCTACGAGCTATTGGAATGTGAGGTTTTCAATTCCAAGTTTTGCATTAATCCGTTAGAACCAATTTCAATGGCCATTGAAAGGTGAGTTTATCACCTGGAATGACTTTGAGTTGCCAATATTTGGTAAGCTTTTGGCTTTAGACCATTAGTTATCTCTTACGAGCCATTCAAAGGAAGTCTAAGGTGAATAACCATTGATGAAATTCACTTCCATCTGTTTTGCCATTTTAAAGGATTAAAACTTGATTTGCTAAATCCATAGCGGTTCGGGAAGCAAGCATCACCATAGTTGCAACCCCAACGCGAGGAGCCTATCCTGAGATTTCCAATTTGCATAAGAGCTGGAGCATAGCTATCCTATCTTTGAGAAACTTGTTTTTACACCCTTTCATTTTAGTCTTTAATGTTAGCTTAGATTAGTTTAAATTTTTCTAAAAACATTTACATCTTCTTTTAAAGCTAACATCCATAAGAAAATCACCTATTTTCCTAATTTGAATATCACTTGTGTTTACGAAAACCCTTCCCAGTGAACGATCCTAGAACCACTATGCTATAGTAGCTTGGCTACTTTAGTAATAGTATTTAAGGTATAAATTTTGTTGATACGCCTTTAAAGCTAAGCTACCATGAGTCGCATCATCTGGCCTGGCCATTTGCAATGCTTTCGGGAAATTCTTACAGCCTGCATCATCTTGATCACTTGGTTTGCTATGAAAACTGTTTGTTTCTATGAGAGGAGCAAATATCGATTCTGCATTTGGCGTGTAGGTGGCTGCCAGAAACTCCACTCTTTCAACACAAACTGAGTCTTCATTGTAGGGTGAGTGCTATTAAAGCATTAGAAATCCTCCAATTAAAATACTTGAGCGTTCCAGAACCTCTTGGCAGCGTACCTTCCAACACTATGGGAAACAAAGGTGAAATGCTTGGCTGGATTCATGGCAACATAATCCTCTAGTGATGTAGTGATTTCAATGTACCTCTGACCGATTTCAGAAGCATTCTGCTCTTTTTTGGGATCTGCAGCCTGACAAATAAAAACTTCAGCACTTGTATCAAGTACCAAGATATCTTGGGTTAGTGGATCATCTTGACTAAAGCTATAAAATTTCCTCAACCTCAAATCTCCCTTTATTAAATGAGAATGTGAACAAGTGTGGATCCTTATCAATATCCTGGGACATTTCTTGTGTGTATAATTTTGTTATCCTCCAAGCGCAAACCAGAAAGCCAAACTCTTAGTTCTCTCCTTAGTAGCACTTTCAGTTCTGTAATATGGTGTCTCAATTCAAATGCGTTCATGCCAATCATCAACAAACTGCGTAAAACCAGGTTTGTTTGCTCATGTACCACAAGAACTTTCCCTTCCGTTCTGTCTTTCAATAGAGCAAATATGATAAGATTTCCAATAAACTGATGGCTAGCAAGCATCCCAAAATTCCCTTTTTATGTCTTGCTTTGAATTCCAATCATTAATCTCCATAAGTGAAGCACGAGCCCTACTGACTGTAAAGCAGTTTTCTGGTAGCTGTAAATGAAGTCAAAACTGATAGGAATACCCCATGTCCATAGAAGCAATTCATCAAAACAGGGTTATGAGAATCTAATCATATTATAACATGGAGAATATTAGGACATCTACTTTTCATATTCAGTCTTTGAAAGCCAATAACACGACTAAGGTCATAAAACTGATTTTGAGGATCAACGATTTGGGGTTTGATACTCTATCCTGATATTCTCCTTCTCAACAGCGGGTCAAGAAGCTGAACAGAGGAGTTGGGTCTTTGCTCTTCATTAGCGTTCAATTCTGATTCATTGTGACTCATCAAATGAACTAGCATCATCACCTTCTACTGGTTAACTATCATTGGACAGGGGAGCATCCAATTGTTGATTATGCTGAAGTCCTGAACTCTGGGTTTGCCTTTCAGCATGAGCGTTTGCTGGAGCAATACTGCGTAATTGAGATATGAAATGCTCCTCTACTACTTGTGCGGTAATGGTAGCCTGACTACTCCCTTGCGGCTGCCCATAATCAAAATCAACATCCGAAATTGGTCTTCTCAACTTGCAGCCTGTATCGGAACATTCATTTCACGGGATGGATTGTAATGAAAACTAATCTCAATCCCAGCTATGGCAGCGTCCTCACTGGATACCCTTTTCTCCATATTCTAGAACAAAGCAATAAACCTTCAAAGGCTCCTTGGGATCAGACTTAGGGACCTGTCTGTAGACCCTCAATTTTGTCCCTTTAACACATGTCTTTAAATTCATTTTTAATGCTCCATAGTAACTCCTTGGTGGTCCATTACTACTCGTACAACTTACCTTTTTCTGAGTCACCTCGGAGACTTTGGTTAAGGGATTATCTGACCCTTTATTGTGATTCTTGGTAGTCTTGATTTAGACTTAGGCTTTTCTTGCTTTTTTTAGGATAGCTTTTAGGGTAGTCTACTTAGGCCCACTTAGACACCCTTAGCCCACTTAGTCTCATCTTAGGCCCATTTAAGCACACTTGGCCCATTAAGACATTTTTAGCGTGACTTGTATGACTTGCATGGTTGCATAGCTTGTGGGGCTCAGTTTTTATTTATTTGTTTATTTTTATTCTTAGTTTTATTTTTATTATTATCAATCACCTTTTTATTTTTATTTGTTATCTTCATTTTTATATTAGTTATCTTTTTCTTTTTTAATTAACTTATTTATTTATTATTGTTTTACCGTTTTATAATTTATTTACTTATTTATTTATTCATTCAATTATTTAATTTAAAAAAAATTCCATGCTTTTGCAAGGAAACTTACCATTGAAGTTTAAGGAAAGTGGGACTCTCTTTGGAAGGTTTTGAAAAGGAGTTTGAAATTGGGAGGATTGTTTTTGAATGGGAAGATTGGAGAAAGAAGGAAATAAATGAGGAATCTCTCACAGCCATATAAAGAGTAGGCTGCCATCATAAGGAGGGGGAAATTTTTTTTAGCAAGGAGAACAAGCATAAGGATTTTTTTTTTAGAGAACATGTAAGAGAGAATTTTGGGAGCAAAGGGTCGTGATATTCTTTTTTTGAAAGAGAGAGGAACAAAGGATTTTCGAGGAGGAGCCACTTTAACGCATCAAAGACGGATTTTTCCATAACACAGGTTAGTTTTTGAAAGAGTTTTCATTTTTTTATTAGATATCTTTTTTTTTTCTTTTTTTAATTCCAATTTAATTTAGTATTAATTTATTTGTTAGTTTAGCTTGAATGAGTTTGTGTGTTTTAATTTTGATTCATTATATTAGAAAAAAGAATGATTTGATCCCTATTTAATTTTGATTGATTGCATCAGATTGAAAACATTTGAGTTTTATATATTCATTTATTCATGTATTTGCTACTCTTTTAATTACTTGTATTTCATTTATTTATTTATTGATAAAGTTTATCCCAAATTTGAAAGTTCATGTTTTTAGTATTCTTTGATTTAATGTGGTTCATTTTAATTAGTTTAGATACTTTTATAGTTTTAGTTCATTAATAAAATTGATTCTATATTTAAAAGTTCATGTCTTTAGTTTACTTTTGATTTAATTTAATTCATCTATTTAGTTCAAATACATTTATAGTTTTAGTTCATTGATAAAATTGATTCTATGTTTGAAAGTTTACGTTTTTAAGTTGCTTTAATTTAATTTGATTCATTATAGTTAGTTTAGATATTTTTTATAGTTTAGTTCATTAATAAAATTGATCCCATGTTTGAAAGTTTCAGTTTTTTTTTAGTTTGCTTTGATTTAATAATTTATATTCATTATTTTAGGTGTTTTCATAGTTTTAGTTTATTAATAAGATTGGTCCCATGTTTGGAAGTTCATATTTTTAGTATTCTTTGATTTAATGTGATTCATTTTAATTAGTTTAGATACTTTTATAATTTTAGTTCATTAATAAAATTGATTTTATATTTAAAAGTTCATGTCTTTAGTTTACTTTTGATTTAGTTTAATTCATCTATTTAGTTCAAATACATTTATAGTTTTAGTTCATTGATAAAATTGATTCTATGTTTGAAAGTTTACGTTTTTAAGTTGCTTTAATTTAATTTGATTCATTATAGTTAGTTTAGATATTTTTTATAGTTTAGCTCATTAATAAAATTGATCCCATGTTTGAAAGTTTAAGTTTTTTTTTTAGTTTGCTTTGATTTAATAATTTATATTCATTATTTTAGGTGTTTTTATAGTTTTAGTTTATTAATAAAATTGATTTCATGTTTGGAAGTTCATATTTTTAGTATTCTTTGATTTAATTTGGTTCCTTTTAATTAGTTTATGTGTTTTTATAGTTTTATTTATTTATTGATAAAATTGATTCTTTATTTAAAAGTTCATGTTTTTAGTGTACTTTGATTTAATTTAATTCATCTATTTAGTTTAGACACTTTTATAATTTTTGGTTCATCAATAAAATTAATTCTATGCTTGAAAGTATATATCTTTAGTTTGCTTTGATTTAGTTTGGCTCATTTTAATTAGTTTAAGCACTTTTATAATTGTAGTTCATTAGTAAAATTAATTCTATGTTTGAAAGTTCACGTTTTTAGTTTAATTTAGTCAAACTTGTTTTAATTAGTTTAGGTACTTCTATAATTTTAGTTCCTTACCTGAATTGATCCATTTTTAGTTTTTGTTTCAAAATCATTAATGTTAGATCCTGATCACCCTTATCTAAATTTATATGCTTTTAAAATCCTAGCGGTTAGTTCATGAATCGATACCTTGTTAGTTTGTCTAATCTAGAATGCTTTGCTTGTTGCTTTAGTGATCCTTCACTTAATTTGATTTTCTTTCTGAGGCTTTTGGAAACTCATGAAGATTAGCCTCCATTCTCACCTTCAATTTTCTTAGTTGCCAAAAATTCTACTTTGTGATTTTGTTCTCTTTTGTTTTGCTTGGTATTTTGATTCATACACTTTATTGCTTTCAAATTAATTTCTTTTTATTTTTAAAATATAACACTATTCTCAAAATCTTATTTCCTTAAAAATCCATTTCAAAAATTCATTTAGAGTTTCTTAGAGTCAAAAGATCCCCTTAACAATCCATTTCAAAAATTCATTTAGAGTTCTTAGAATCAAAATCTCATTTTTTAAAATAATGTGCAACCATGTTTTGATCGGTTTACATCTTTCAAATAAAATTATAGTTTTGAATAAAACACGAATCAAAGCTTGTGGTCCCAAATAAATGGGATAATTCTAAGCTAAATTCGTGTATATCGATTGGGGAATTGGTGAAACCCCTACATAAGAAAATCTTTTCAAAATTTATTTTTGTTGCCACATTTGACACTTGTTGAAATCATGTCTATCTATTTTTTTAGGAATTATATACAAGATGTATGTGATAATTGATGATTCTGTATACTTTGATCACTTTTGCTATGCTAATTAGATAACGAGCATGCTAGGATTTCTATATTTTATTATTTGTTATCTAACCCCTTACAACTTGAGGAAGCACGTTACAAATTATCTATGCTATCCAGGTATGTCCTCTATCACCTACTTTCTGAATTCTGTGAATATGCTTGTCATTATGAAATAATGTTTATGTCTAATAATGCTTGAGTGTTCTGATATACATGTTTCATTGTTTGATTATTTCTAATAAAATACATGCTGGATGATATATTGTTTAAACTAACCATCGATGTTTTATGATAGCACTTGAGAAGCGGTCCGGGTACGCATCCTAACCTTCCTTTATTATGATTTGATCTTGTTTGGCATGCTATTTTTTGGAACCACCTAGCCTACTTAGGTATCCATAATTAACCGATTAATTGCCACATTCCCCTTAACTTAGTTAGTAGAGACCTTTAGAGGGCTTAGAGGGGTGCTACCTTTTAAAGGTACCTTCCCAATAGGTAACCTGATCCCCGGACTTAGACTCGGGTTTTTCAAAGACATGTTTTTTCCAAAAATTATGGAGTCACATTTTAGGGTTTTTCTTTCTTGTTTTATTTTCCCTTTAAAATAAAAATAAAATAAGTGGCGGCTCCAACTTTTTTCCAAAAATTAATTTTTCACAAATAAAAAGCGAGTCTCGCCGATCGAGTGGGGGCGCACGTGAAAAATGCGGGTCCACACTGTCCTTCAAGAACATGAACGACAACAATTCCGATAAGCTGTGACATTGTATCTGAGCCTTTTGAAGAGTGACTTTAGAAAGGACTTCAAAGCAGAATTCTAAACTGCAATATAATGAGCATGACAGCCTTGGAAGTTCTATTAGAAAACACTCAAATTTCTTCCATTGGAAGCCTCAAATTCAACAACACTCCTACGATAAGGAACACCAGACTGTGCCTTCTGAGATGTAAGCAATGCCCTTAGGTAAGCTTTCTGAAGTATGGGCAAATCTATACAAGAACTATCCAAGCATTCTTGGCCCATGGTTACTAGGTGCATTAACATTTAAAGACTGAGATCCCTTTTAATCAAACTGTAAGAGAGAGCATCTGTATCTTTAGACTTATATTCCGTCTTGCATCAACTAGATAATATTCATTGACAATATTGACTCCTGCCTAGATGTCTTAGTGGTCTTCTCCGTAACTGAAGGTCTTGTACCTATTTTCTGGGATTGATGAGGTTGCATATCATAAATCACTTTGACAGAACCACTTTAAGCGGGGTTCACAAGTAATGGGATATTCTCTCCATAGAACTTCAGTATGCCATCTGGTTGCTTGTCCCATTTCCACACACACCTCATAGGATCGACCCAGATTCATAAAATAAGCTCTAGTTATGGAGTGTCGGTGGGGCCCAAAGTTGAAGAAACTCAAACCACATATTCACCACTTTTCTGATAACCTGTGTCTCGATCAATGTAAAGCAAATTTTTTTCGTGGAACATCAATCACATCAATAACTACCGAGCCCGCTCTCTTCTTCCAAGCTTTGGTATCAAGTTTCAGCAGGCATTATAAATTGGTGAAGCACATATGATTATGCACCCAAAATTCCTCATAGAGAACAGAGGGAGACAACCAAGAAAACAGAGTGTAAGGAATGAAAACAACAAAAAAAGAGGAACCCATGAAAGCCCCATTTCAAACTTCATTCAACGGGCTCAGATTAATGGGAGGAGAATAAGCAGATTTAAGCAAATAGACAACCACAGTTCTCATATAAAACACAGTAAAACGAAAAAAAGGCAGAGCCTTATAATCCTAAACTAAAAGGAAGGAACTTCACAGAGAGAATTCAACAACGACGGCTAAATGAGCAGTCTAATATCAATGCAAGCAAATTTGTGGCCTCTAGCATTTCGAACCCAAGTATCTAGGCAATACTTAAAATCTAATAGAAAATGGTGAATAGTAAACAGATAATGGAGATAAATGAAGAATCTACAGCGACCGTACCTGGACGTACTCTCTTCAAGTCAAAAAATCTCCTCCGGAGTCTTCTCAAAGTCGTTCCTCCTGAAATCCTCTCTTACAGTCTATCCCTTTTTTTTAGTGGCAGCCTATGTGAATCCTCCCTTCGTACCCTCCCCTTTCTCCGAAAATTTTTTTTCTTTTATTCTATCTCTGTTTTTCCAGAAGGAAACTTTCCTTTCTCCTACCAAAAAATTTGCCACTTTCCTTTCTCCAAAATTCTAGTGATCCTCCTTCCAAAATAGATGACAACCTGTTTCTTCATGCCCAAAAAGCCAAGAAATATGATTTAGGAAACTTTTAATAAAATAAAATAAATAAATAAAATAAAATAAAATAAAATGAAGAAAGCCATGCAAGCCCACAAGTCATGCAGGCCATGCAATCATGCAAGTCATATAAAAAGTGAGTCTAAAAGTGCCTAAGTGTCCTAGATGGGCCTAAGGTGGTGCCTAATGGGCCAAGTGTACCTAAGTGGGCCTAAGGCGTTAGGGACAGTGTCTAAGTCTAAATTAGGACTGTCAAGGGTATAATGAGGGGTCAGATAAATCCTTTAACTAAAGTCTCCGAGGTGACTAAAAAAAAAAATGTAAGTAGTATGAGTAGCAATGGGCCACCTAGGAACTACTATGGAGCACTTGAAGTGGATTTAAAGACATGTGCTAAAGGGACAAAATTGAGGGTCTATAGATACTAAGGAATTTCAACTTAAAATTTCTATAAATGTACATTTACACCAAAATCTATGACCACCCTATAGCATCATCTCATTTATAACATCTATAATACCTTGTAAAAAATATGTCACTACACTATGGTTTAACAATGCAAGTGAAAAACATATTTAAAGCCAAAAAACATATTATACCTTTTGTTGGTCAGTCATGAATCTTTAATGCACATTTGATAAATTTGTATATGAAATTGTCTCCAAATATTGAGTAAAAAAAACTCAACTCTCTTTTGTTCTCATTATCTATAACACCTACTACAATAAAAAATAAACTATCACTCACATCAAAAGCTATTGCAAATAGTAGTGTAGAGAAACCTCGAATTGTTCCATTCCCAAGCCATAGATCATTAGGGTGCATTCTATCCTAGGCTCTCTATATCTAAGCGCAATAGAAATAATCCAAATCCAATAATAATACCATAACTCCAAAGAAAAGTGTCATACCTATGATCTAAATGATCTTGGATCGATTCCTGTCAATGTAGAATACTCCAAAACCATAGAAGGCCTCTTAAACTTATTTGTCTTTCATTTGATGACTTCTTCTTGAGTCTAAGCATTGACTTAAGCCCACCATGGGGCTTGGGTTGCTTAGTCTAACCTAATAAGGTTGTTAATTGATCAATTAACCCAACAGGGCTCTAATTAATCAATTAGCCCAATCCAGAGATGTTATTCACTTACCCCTATGTAACCTTGCATAATTGCCAAAATGTTTTTATGCACATAAGTGAACTAAAAACTCATCCAACCCTATTAACCATGCCATTAAGGAATATGAGCTCGAGTGGGAACCACTAAGACCATATGACAGTACTAATTCCCTTAGAATCTAATTGTGAAGTTGACTCAATAACCCTCTATAGAGAGTCAACAACACTCTAGTATCTTATGCATATTGCAATGAGACACCAAGTGCTTGGGCTCGTGATCTGCTATTCGTTATATGTAGTCTCCTCATGAATTGGTCATTTGTAGTCTAACAAGGTGAAATCTATCAACCTTTCAAGACGACCTCTACCATTCTTAAGTTACAAATCCTTCTATTATGTGATCAAATGACATACTTTAGCTCACTAAGAGCATATATCAAATTCTACTAAAGGAATTACTATAGGCCCACAAATCTCATGATCACATATCCTTAGAATTAATCAAAGGGACACGTTATCTCAATGTCCATGAGATATCATGGTGCCTCTATTGAAAATACATGTTATTATTGGCTTCAATCAACAATGACCCAATCTATAGGGAATATATGATCACTTTAAGATCTCACCTATAGGTCAAAGCCATTGTCAGCTTATGCACAAGCTCAATATTCTCTCAAGGTTGAGAGATAATACAATATAGTAGCTTAGTGAAGTCATGACTACCTAATAGTCTTATGTTATGATTAATCATAAGTCCTATCCAATGTGTAATCGTACACACTAATACACTCACCATGGGAACCTCATCCTGATGACCAAGACTAGCCATCCCCCTAACTAGGAGGTGGTGCACCACAACCTTAAATAGATTACCTAAGGCTATAAACTAGTTGTGAACAAATCATCCACTTGCAAAAACCCCATGACTTGGATTTTTTGTGCAACTCCTAATGCACCTAAGTCATGTATAAAGTAAGAGATGCTTGGCTTGAACGCTCATAAAATATAATGCATGGAATAAGGATACATAAAAGTTAACTTGGAATATCATTAAATAAATAAAGAATTCCAAATTTGTTACATCATGTCATGCTTTTACTGACTCTATCCTAACAAGTAAAACACCTCCATATGGCTGTTTCAAATGACATCCAATCTAATAAAAGGTATGCATCCATTTATGAAGTTGCTCTTTATGGCCTCAAATGATATAAATAATCTTTTAAATATAGGAGCAAATCTAGAGTTTTTTCTATCAACATTGATTTTCACTAAAGACTAAGGATTTGTTACCTTAACAACTTCACCATATTCTTAAAGCTTTATAAATGACTTTGATTGTGATCCTTCATTCTCACCCTTTGTTTTCTATTTAGCTTTGTAAAGCTACATCTTACTTGGATCAATACCATAATTTCATCTCAACTCTTTCTCATTCTTGTCAATTTCATATCAGGATCCCTTTCTAGTCTTTCCCTTAATTTATCAGCTATCCATGTAGATGTTGCATTTGAATTTTTTTAGATTCTCACACAAGTGTGTGTGCTTGCGAATGTCTTGATCATGTATGTCACCCCATCAATAGGCATGAATTCTCCAAGGGCAGTTTTCAATTGCACATTTTGCTATAGCTTTTATTCTCTTACCTTTATCATCCTTATTTCAAAACCCTCATATATTACAAAATCCATTAAGGAAACTATAAACTAATGCACATTTTTTTAATAACTAACCCTCTTTCAAATTAATCTTTTCTCCTTCAATCGTATTTTATGTCTCCCTTCTTACACCCCTTTTTATTTTATAGCCAACCTTTATTGAGTTTTCATTTTTTAACCTTAAATTGGCCTTTATTAGTTCATCATCATGATTTTCTCTTAGTTCTCTACTATCTGTATCAACTTCTAGTCACTCGATGCACTCCTTTCTACATGGCTTGTTGGAGGCCATCTAGTGTCATCATAAATATCACTGATGCCAAAATCTTCATCCTCATCGACAAATTTCCAATCATCCTCACAATCAATATAACATACTACATCCTTGATTCGTGCCCAATTGGTGTCTCATCTGATTCGTGTCTAGCTGGCTACTTGATTGAGGGAGTAATCAACATAATTTATAACCTATTACACCATATACTAGGGTAGCAAAGAAAAAGCTACTATAGTATAGTGGTTCTAGGATCGTTCACTGGGAAGGGTTTCCAAATTACAAATGATACCAATTCAAAGTGAATTGGTGCTTTTTCATTTCAAGGTTAGCTTAAGAAATAAAATACAAACTTTGGTTGAAAAAGATTTAGATTTAAGCTAACGGCAAAACAAGTAATGGAAATTACTTATGAAGAAAAACATTCCTTGGAGATTTAGGTTCACAGGGGAGATTCCTCATGCAAAAACATAGCTCCGGTCAGTTGGTTCCTTTCCTCGCATTAGAGAATTAACATATAGTCAATTCTCTAATCGGTGCTGTATAAATACATCCCTTAATTGGATTTCAGCTCTAATTCCCTCTCACTGATGCAACTTGCAATGGTTCATGTCTCTTACTAGCATTTACCATTCAAGGTGATCTTTAACCTTTGACTTCCCTTCAAAAGCTCGCAAGAGATAACTAATGGATGTCTCCTTGGAGTCCAAAAGCTTACCAAGTGTTGGCAATTCTAGAAAATCCTACCTTCAAGTCACCTCCCAGAGGCTCGCAAGGGGTAAACTAGTGCATCTCCATGGACGGAGATCACTTGCCTTACCAAGTGTTGGCCCAGGTGACTCCAAGGCGTTTTAAGTTAACTAAAACATATAGAAATCACAAAAGGGTAATACTTACTCTTCATTCATGGCTGAAACCACAAAGCTATATATTTATGCACTTGGAACCTTTCCCGGCAAACTTAGCTCCAAGGAACTAAAGGTTTAGTTACTCATGCTCTGGGGAAACTTCCTCAGAGAATTCATAACTAGTAAAAAAAACAATTAAAGTGAGAAGGTAAGGCAGAGCAAAGCTTTGTATTTTACTTTCTTTCAAACTTTTACAAAAGGGTCGTCTCCTCGAGAACAAGCTCTCAAGAAGCTATTTATATGAAAAATTACAATACTAATCATTACATGGATATTTACTCTTTTTCCTAACTTAAAAGCTAAGGAATCTTATAATTGGTGGCTTACAAGGAGAATTTTGGGATTTAGACAACAAAAATCTAATGAAAAATATCTCCAAGTGTCGGTCGTAAATATCGGGAAGCACTAAGGACCATTTCGCAGGTGCAAACGAGGTCTGCGAGATTTCGCAGATGCACAAAAAGGGCTGCGAAATCTCTTCGCAGCAAACGGCTGACTTCGCAACGCTGCGAAGTGGTCTTTTAGCTTGCGGTGTTCAGCTTCCAAGGTGACGGGAAACTTCAGGGGGAAATCCACAGCACTGTACAAAAAGGCTGCGAAATCATTTCGCAACAAAAGGGTGATTTCGCAGCGCTGTGCAAAATTCTTCCTTTAGCTTGGAGCAATCGGCTTGCAATGGCTGTAACTCCTTCATTTCAACTTCGAATTGTGTACCGTTTGAAGCATTGGATTGTTGACTTCCTGAGCTTCGAAACGACATATAGCATGCATAAATTGGACTTCAGAAAGTGCTCCAAATGTGGCTGACATGACTGTCATCAAGAATGCTTCATGGCAGATTTCTCTTTGTTTCCCCTCCTTGCATTCCGTATTTGCTTATGGCAAAGGAGTTCAAAGCTTTGGTTCTTCATGTTTCTGAGCTTTCCATTGCTTTGCCATGGATTCCAAATAACTCTCCTCAATCTCAGATTGCTTTGGTGATCAAAAAGCTATCAAAACACCAAAACTTAACACAATTTGATTAGAATTGATTGTAAAGGTCCTTAATATGTTAATTGGGTTAAAAGGCAATAACAACTACTCAAAAGTGTTTAAAAGAGTTAATTACAAGCTATCAAAAAGCACTTTTTGAGTAGTAATCACTCCACCCAACCGACATATTGCTAGTCCCTTAGCAATGAAGGAGAGAAAAATAAAAATAAAGATAAACATTACTATAATTTACAACATCATGTTGATTACTTCAAAAAATTTTAAGTGGCATGATGATCTAACTCTCACATGGAACATTAAAGATATATAAACTCAAATTTTAACAAGAGTTATCAAAAACTTTGCTAAACACTATTGATCAAGGGAATGCATTATGCAAATTGAAGTTTTAAAATCATTTTCACTTCCAAAGAACTAAACTTTATTCTTCCATAAAAAACTAAGTGTAAGATGATAGCTTCCGAATATAGTATGTTAAACTAATCTCTCCCCCCAACCTATCTCTTTTCAACACTTAGCAAACTGACCAAATTCAATAGGCAGAGAACACACTTTTTTTTTTAGAAGGTACCAGACTTAAGGGGCATTCTTTTCTGAATTGTCCATGTAACGGGGGTCCATCGATGACTCCCAACCAATTAAGGTTTAGGGCATCAAGCTTTAAGGATTTTTCAACCACTAACTCCTTGGATTTTACCCCGGACTTTTGAGAATGAATTTTAATACCCAAGCACCTATAGTATGCTAACTCCACCTATCCACCCTTGTAACGAGCATTGAGGTCGGTGACTCCCAACCAATTAAGGCTTAGGGCACCAGGTTTTAAAGATTTTCACCATATACCCCTCAGACCTTGCTCGGGTTTCAAGGCAAGCAAACATTTTGCTATTTTTTTTTTCAAAGGCTCATTGGCCTTTCATAAGGTGTCTCATATTATTAAATGAGGTCAAAAGTACCAAGTCCCAAAATTTTTCTAAGTCAAGAGGGAAATAGTTTTTCATCATATAGTCAGAATCTATTGTGCACAGTGTGTGGATAGCTTAAAGTGGAAGAACTAAACTTGATTTCAATCGAAGCTTTAACAATTGAACCACTTTAGTAAGCATAATCCAAACTCTAAGTCAAGTGAAAAGCAAAAGTTCAGTTTCTCCTGTTTTAATTTGAAAATTTTTCCTCAAAATCCATGGAGATTAGAGTAAAAAGTAAAAAACTACAACTGATTTACGAACATAATTGCATTACCAAAATAACTTAGCATACTTCCTTCCTCATTCCCCCCCCCCCCCCCCAACCGAGCTGAGCATTGTCCTCAATGTGATATGGGTGATTGAAATTAAAGGGAGGAAATGGTACCTCGTGAGTGATATCAATTTCGAACACTGATTGGAGAAACCACATGTTTCAAAAAGGATAAAAAAATGTGAGCAAAGGAAATAAGATTTAATTTATACTAAGAGCTAACAAAAAAATGCTAGACTTGTATTACTTTAATTCATGCGAGTACAATCGGAAAGGAAGCAATACAAGTAATCCCCATATATGATACCAAAAAGATGGGATTTCATAAAAGACTAATAAAAACGAAATACATAAAAGAAATTTATAGTAGATATATATAATGATCAGATGGGTGGATGGTGCTAGAGCTGATGGCTTAGGCAGATGGCTCTGCCTCTTCAGCTGCTTCAGGAGGGGCCTGAGGCTCTGTGGCCTGCGAGTGTGGCACTGCAGTGGTGGGGGCGAAATGCTCAGTAGCTGAAGGAAGACTGAGATGATGCTGGAGCTGCCTCAAGATGGCAGTGTGCTGAGCTTGGGTGGTCAACATCTGCTCCTGGCATGCTCTAATAGTCGCCATCTCCTGAGCAAGGCTGCTCTAAGATGCGGTCAGGGTCTGTAGTGAGCGGCATAACTCTCTATACTCTGAAATGGGAATGGCCATCCTTGGCTCAGCTGAAGTAGATGGCTCTGATGAGGTTGGAGTAATTGGAGGGGCTCTGGATATGGTAGGAGAGGTAATGGGTATACCCTCAGGTATATGACGTGGAGATGCTCTCCTGGCAGCTGGTATCTCAACTGGCCGTGGCCACCCTGGCTGCTCAACTTTATATGCTGTCATATTGAGCCACTTGTCGAGAGTAAATACCTCTCGGCAAATACGCTTGCGCTCCAACTGAGGATCTGATGGATACCCCAGATGCTCCAGAATCTGACACAACAGTCGTGGAAAAAGAAGTGGAATGGCATCAGCTCTTTACAGCTTCTTCTTATGCACCTTCTCTTCAAAATAGAGAAAGGCAGCCATAATTAGGTGGTGAGGGCCAAAGAAGTATCCCTCTGAAATCCTGAATAGGGCCTCTAAAAGAGCTCCTCTCCTCTGAGTCCAGTACTGTAGTGGATAAATGTTGTGACGCAAAAGTGCATCAATGAGAAACATGCTCGGAGGAAGTTCCCTCCTCAACAGATGTGGATTTGTGGAAGCTCCTCTGGACAAGATATGGACCATTTCCAACTGAGAGGAACTAGTCCATACTCGGTAATCCTCAAAATGACTTGGCTCGTATGGTATATGCAGGGCCTCTGCTATATGGTGAGCTCCTAAAATGCCATGCCGACCATCAATAGTAAAATGGATTAGAGTAGGATCTCTGACCTGCTTAGTATTCATGGACTGATAAAAATCCATGGCTACTCTGGGGTAGAAGAAATCTCTCGGGGCCAGCAGATGCTCCATATGATATCTGCGCAGTAGGCGGAATGAATCTGCAAGCTCCGGCCGCAATTAGAAGGTGGCTGTGTCAAAGCACAGCTCAGAGTGAAATGACCGAGCTCTGCAGTCCAAATTCCCTTCAATTGGTGGTTGACTGAGCATCGAACGCCTGATTAGCACTTCAGGAGCTATCCCAGATGGAATTTGGAGTACAGAAAGTGGCGGTTGGTGCTCCTGAAGCTCTGCTGGCGGCGCTGGAGATGGCGGCAGAGATGGCAATGGAGAAGGCTCTGGTGAGGGAACCGGGGACTGCTCTGTTAAGTCTATGGGCTTTGAGCTTTCAACCCTGGCTCTCTTTTGCAGGGGATGGCCCCCTGACCTAGTGAGATAACGCCTCGCCGGAGGATTTTGAGGCGCGGGCTTCGCCGGAGGGGAAACAGCTTCTAGCCGCGGAGGTTCAGAAGTGGGGCCTTGAATAGGCGCCCCTCGCGGGACTCGCTTACGGCTAGAAGGAGAGGAAGATTTGGCTCCTCTGGTTCGCGCCATATCGGACTGCCGAAATTTGACCGAAATCGATGACCGAAGCAGATGATTAGAGGCTCGCGCGTCGTCGGGCTCGGGCAAGGAGATGAACAGTCGACTGCTATGGCGTTCCCTCCTTTTGAAACCCTTTCGCAACTCAAATGACCGGTATATATAAAAAATAACGGAATATTAAAGGTCATTTTGAGTTTCGCAGAAGAAGGTCGATTTCGCAGCAAAATGGGGTTTTCGCAGGCCATCGCAGCCCGTTTCGCAGCTGCGAAATTGGGGTCACTGTGCTGCGAAGTGGCACTCGTGTGCCAAAATTGGTTTCGCAGCTTCGAAATACCCTGCGAAATGGAGCTCTGGCTGCGAAATTGGGAAATTTCACGCTTTGTAGCTTCGCAGTCATTTCGCAGCTGCGAAATGGGGGTTCCTGTACTACAAAGTGGCACTTGTGTGCCAATCTTGGGTTCGCAGCTTCGAAAATTTTCGCAGAGGAGACAATGGAGCTGCGAAATGATTTCGCAAAGGATGACCGCTTTCGTAGAGACACGTTGATTCCGCAGCGGCTTCTTTTAGGTTGCGAAACGGCTTCGCAGCGAAGTGTTAATTTCGCAGAGGTTGCGAAATCTCACAGACCCCTATTTTTGCTCTGTTTTCACTCTGTTTTTGCGCCAATTTCGCTCCGATAGACTTCCTTTCAATTTCTTTGCATTTTCTTCCACCTGAGATCATTCAAAAAGTGTAATTTACATATAAATACACAATTTAAGATAAAAAATTAAAATCAAAAGCATGGATAAAACCTTGAAATTTACAAAAATTTTGGACTTTGGTGAAACCAAGTCCATCAAACCCTTATTTGCTTAGGCTTTTTGTGGCTCAAGGAGGTTGATTTCCTCCTTTTCAGGTTTGAATGGCTCCATGAATGGCTTGAGACGATATCCATTGACTCTAAAGGTGTCCTTGCCATTGGAATTCAATAATTCCACCACTCCATTGATAAGTACTTGGTGAATAATGAACGGACCTATCCACCTTGACTTGAGCTTTCCAGGGAAGATATGGAGTCTTGTGTCATAGAGTAGAACTCTTTGTCCTTTTTGAAATTCTTTGTTGGAGATTAGTTGATCATACCACTTCTTCATCCTCTGTTTTGCAACTTTGGAATTGATATAAGCATCATTTCTTAATTCCTCCATCTCATTAAGGTCTAAGCACCTCTTTGCTCCGGCTCTACTCAAGTCCATATTCAGCTTCTTGATTGCCCACCAAGCTTTGTATTCAACTTCCACAGGGAGATGGCATGCTTTGCCATAGACAAGACGATAGGGAGACATGCCAAGAATAGTCTTGTAAGCTGTTCTATATGCCCATAATGAATCATGAAGCCTAATAGACCAATCTTTTCTGCTTGTATTCACCACTTTCATCAATATGTTCTTTATTTCCCTGTTGGCTAGCTCAACTTGCCCGGAAGTCTGAGGATGATAAGGTGTAGCTACCTTATGCTTCACTCCATACTTGGCTAATAAAGTTTCAAAAGGTTTGTTGCAAAAATGAGCACCTCCATAACTGATTATGGCTTTGGACACCCCAAATCTTGAAAAACTGTTCTCTTTAAGAAACTTGAGAACCACCCTGTGATCATTTTGTTTACAAGGGGTTGCCTCAACCCATTTAGAAACATAATCCACCCCCACCAAGATGTAAGAATTACCAAAAGACATTGGGAAAGGTCCCATGAAGTCAATGTCCCATACATCAAATAGCTCAACTATTAGAATGGGGTTCATAGGCATTTGATTTCTTTTTGTTAGTTTTCCAAGCCTTTGGCATCTATCACAACTTCTACACATGATGTGGGCGTCTTTGAAAAGAGATGGTCAAGTAAACCCTGATTGCAACACCTTCATAGCTGTTTTCTGAGAGGCAAAGTAGCCTCCACATGCATTCTCATGACAATGGTTTAGAATCCCTTGTTGCTCATCTTCAAGGACACACTTTCTTATGATCTGATCTGCACAATACTTAAAAAGGAAGGGCTCTTCCCAATAATAAGCATGAATTTTTGTAAAGAAATGCTTCCTGTCCTGTGCATTCCACTCACTTGGAATTTCGCCAGTAACTAGATAATTAGCAATATGAGCATACCAAGGAGTTTTTACTAGGAACATAAGTGATTCCTCAGGAAATTCATCATTGATAGCTTGTAATTAACTCTTTTAAACACTTTTGAGTAGTAGTTATTGCCTTTTAACCCAATTAACATATTAAGGGCCTTTACAATCAATTCTAATCAAATTGTGTTAAGTTTTGGTGTTTTGATAGATTTTTGATCACCAAAGCAATCTGAGATTGAGGAGAGTTATTTGGAATCCATGGCAAAGCAATGGAAAGCTTAGAAACATGAAGAACCAAAGCTTTGAAGTCCTTTTCCATAAGCAAATACGGAATGCAAGGAGGGGAAACAAAGAGAAATCTGCCATCAAGCATTCTTGATGACAGTCATGTCAGCCACTTTTGGAGCACTTCTTGAAGTCCAATTTATGCATGCTATATTTCGTTTCGAAGCTCAAGAAGTAAACAATCCAATGCTTCAAATAGTGCACAATTCGGAGTTGAAATGAAGGAGTTACAACCATTGCAAGCCGATCACTCCAAGCTGAAGGAAAAATTTTGCACAGCGCTGCGAAATCACCCTTTTGTTGCGAAATGATTTCGCAGCCTGTTTGTACAGTGCTGTGGATTTCCCCCTGGAGTTTCCCATCACATTGGAAGTCGAGCACCGCAAGCTGAAAGACCACTTCACAGCGTTGCGAAATCAGCCGTTTGTTGCGAAGTGATTTCGCAGCCCTTTTTGTGCCTCTGCGAAATCTCGCAGACCTCGTTTGCACTTGCGAAATGATCCCTAGTGCTTCCCGATATTGGGAGGTATTTTTCATTAGATTTTTGTTGTCTAAATCCCAAAATTCTCCTTGTAAGCCACCAATTATAAGATTCCTTAGCTTTTAAGTTAGTAAAAAGAATAAATATCCTTGTAATAATTAGTATTGTATTTTTTTCATATAAGTAGCTCTCGAGAGCCTGTTCTCAGGATGAGGAACCCCTTATGTAAAAGTTTGAAAGCAAGTAAAATTCAGGACCTTTGTTTTGCCTTACCTTCTCACTTTGTGTTTTTCATTTTTTTTCTAAGTTATGCACTCTCTGAGGAAGTTTCCCTAGAGAATGAGTAACTAAACCTTTAGTTCCTTGGAGCTAAGGTTGCCGGGAAAGGTTCCAAGTGCAAGAATGCAAAGCTTTGTGGTTTCAGCCATGAATGAAGAGGAAGTGAAATCCTTTAGTGATTTCTATGTTTTTAGTTAACTTAAAACACCTTAGAGTCACCTGGGCCAACACTTGGTAAGGCAAGTGATCTCCAACCATGGAGATGCACTAGTTTACCCCTTGCGAGCCTCTGGGAGGTGACTTGAAGGTAGGATTTTCTGGAATTGCCAACACTTGGTAAGCTTTTGGACTCCAAGGAGGCATCCATTAGTTATCTCTTGCGAGCTTGAGAAGGGAAGTCCAAGGTTAAAGATCGCCTTGAATGGTCAAGGCTTAGTGAGAGGCTCGAACCGTTGCAAGTTGCATCGGTGAGAGAATTAAAGCTGAAATCTAATTAAAGGATGTATCTGTACAACACCGGTTACAGAATTGACTATATGTTGATTCTCTCATGCGAGGAAATGAACCAACTGAACTGAGCTATGTCTTTTACATGAGGAACCTCCCCAGTGAACCTGACCCTTCAAGGAATGTTTTCTTCCTAAGTAATTTCCATCACTTGCTTTGTAGTTATTTTAAATCTAAATCTTTACCAATCAAAGTTTTTGTTTTATTTCTTAAGCTAACCTTGAAATGAAACAACACCAATTCACTTTGAATTGGTATCATTTGTAATTTGGAAACCCTTCCCAGTGAACGATCCTAGAGCCGCTATACTATAGTAGCTTTTTCTTTGCTACCCTAGTATATGGTGTAATAGGTTATAAATTTTGTTGATTACTCCCTCAATCAAGGAGCACCAGGTGGACACGAATCAGCTGAGACACCAATTGGGCACGAATCAAATGGCGCCGTTGCCGGGGAAGGTGTCAAGTTTATAGTGATACTATTTCAAAGCACTTGTGATTTTCATCACAAGTTTGGTAACGTTTCTTTCATTTTACTAATTCTCATTCTTTCTTTACTAATTCATATTCCAAATTTATCTTTTAAATTCAGCTTAGTTTAATTTTGTTGTTGTAGCCCTGTTTCCTTTTGTTGTCCTTTATTTTCATTTTAGTTACAGATAGATACTAGTTGTGTATGCCAAATTGGATACGAGACAGTGGAGGAAGGCTTGTTAAACATGATACACCTCATAACAAGGAATTGGAATTGAGCTTGAATATCATGGAAGCTACACCTGAAGATCAGCATAATCACCAAGGTCGTCAAGACAATCTCAATGAATTTAGATCAATGAGGGACCGCATGCATCCACCTCGTATGAGTGCACCATCATGTATAGTGCCCCCTACAGAGCAGCTAGTGATCAGACCGTATCTTGTTCCACTTCTACCAACTTTCCATGGGATGGAAAGTGAGAATCCCTATGCACACATCAAGGAATTTGAAGATGTTTGTAATACATTCCAAGAGGGAGGAGCTTTAATAGATTTGATGAGGCTTAAGTTATTTCCTTTTACTTTAAAGGATAAGGCCAAAATTTGGCTTAATTCTTTAAGGCCAAGGAGTATCCGCACTTGGACTGACTTACAAGCTGAATTTCTCAAGAAATTTTTTCCCACTCATAGAACAAATGGCTTGAAAAGGCAAATTTCAAATTTCTCAGCTAAAGAGAATGAGAAATTCTATGAGTGTTGGGAAAGATACATGGAAGCTATAAATGCTTGCCCTCACCATGGCTTTGATACTTGGCTATTGGTGAGCTATTTTTATGATGGGATGTCTTCCTCAATGAAGCAACTCCTCGAGACAATGTGTGGAGGAGATTTCATGAGCAAAAATCCAGAGGAAGCTATGGATTTCTTGAGCTATGTAGCTGAAATTTCAAGGGGATGGGATGAACCAACCAAAGGAGAAGTGGGAAAGATGAAGTCTCAACTAAGTGCTTTTAATGCTAAGGCTGGGATGTATACCTTGAAAGAAGATGATGATATGAAAGCAAAATTGGCAACTGTGACAAGAAGATTGGAGGAGCTGGAACTGAAAAAAGTGCATGAAGTGCAAGCTGTTGCTGAAGCACCAGTGCAAGTAAAGCTTTGTCCTAATTGTCAATCATATGAACATTTGGTGGAGGAATGCCCTGCAATTTCAGCTGAAAGGGAAATGTTTAGAGATCAAGCAAATGTTGTTGGACAATTGAAGCCCAATAAAAATGCGCCTTATGGAAATACTTACAACTCAAGTTGGAGGAATCATCCAAATTTCTCATGGAAGGCCAGAGCAACTCAGTACCAACAGCCGGATCAACCATCTCAACAATCTTCAAGTCTTGAACAAGCAATAGCAAATCTCAGCAAGGTAGTAGGAGATTTTGTTGGAAACCAAGAAGCCATCAATGCTCAACTCAATCAGAGAATTGACAGAGTGGAGAGTACTTTGAATAAAAGGATGGATGGAATGCAAAATGATATATCCCAAAAGTTTGATAATCTCCAATACTCAATTTCAAAGCTCACAAATTTGAACACAGTGCAAGAAAAAGGAAGATTTCCTTCTCAACCCCACCAAAACCCCAAGGGTATCCATGAAGTGGAGGTTCAAGAGGGAGAATCATCATAGATGAAAGATGTCAAAGCCTTGATCACTCTAAGGAGTGGTAAAAAAATTGAGAAGCCAACACCCAAGCCATATGTTGAAAAAGAAGAAGAGATAAAGAAAGGGGAGGAAATGGAAGACAAAGAGAGTGAGATCAGTGAAAAGAAGAAGGACTATGATTCAACAATGAATGCAATTCCAGAGAAGGAGCTTCAAAAAAAAGAAATGCTGAAAAAATCAACTTCTCCTCCTTTTCCTCAAGCATTGCATGGGAAAAAGGGGATTAGAAATGCATATGAAATTCTTGAAGTATTGAGACAAGTGAAAGTCAATATCCCATTGCTGGATATGATTAAACAAGTTCCAACATATGCAAAGTTCCTAAAGGACTTATGTACTATTAAAAGAGGGTTGACTGTAAATAAGAAAGCCTTCTTGACTGAGCAAGTAAGTGCAATCTTACAATGTAAGTCTCCATTGAAGTACAAAGATCCGGGAAGTCCTACCATTTCAGTCATGATTGGAGAAAAGGTAGTGGAGAAAGCTTTGTTAAACTTGGGAGCAAGTGTGAATTTGCTTCCATACTCTGTCTACAAGCAATTGGGACTTGGTGAGTTGAAGCCAACGACAATCACTCTATCTCTAGCAGATAGATCAGTAAAAATTCCAAGGGAGGTAATTGAGGATGTCTTGGTTCAAGTTGATAATTTCTACTATCCGGTAGATTTTATTGTTCTTGATACAGACCCTACTATAAAGGAAGCTAATTTAGTTCCTATCATCCTTGAAAGGTCATTCCTTGCTACCTCAAATGCAATCATCAACTGTAGGAATGGGCTTATGCAACTCACTTTTGGCAACATGACACTTGATCTCAATATCTTCTATATGTCTAAAAAGCAAACCACTCCGGAAGAAGAAGAGGGTCCAGAAGAGGTGTGCATCATTGACACTTTGGTAGAGGAGCACTGTAATCAGAATATGCAAGACAAGCTGAATGAAAGTCTTGTGGATTTTGAGGAAGGTTTGTCTGAACCCCCTAATGTGATTGCTACTCTACAAAGTTGGAGAAGGATAGAAGAGATTCTACCTTTGTTCAATAAAGAAGAAGAGGCAGTTGCTGAAAAAGAGACTCCAAAACTCAATCTGAAGCCTCTACCCGTGGAGCTGAAATATACATACCTTGAAGAAAATAATCAATGTCCTGTCGTAATATCTTCATCTCTGACCAGTCATCAAGAGAAGTCGCTAATGGAAGTTCTCAAGAGGTGTAAGAAGGCAATAGGATGACAAATATCCGACTTGAAAGGCATTAGTCCTTTAGTTTGCACGCATCATATATATATGGAGGAGGAAGCAAAGCCAATTCGTCAACTTCAAAGAAGATTGAATCCTTATTTACAAGAGGTGGTGCGAGCTGAGGTGCTGAAGCTACTTCAAGCAGGCATTATTTACCCTATATCTGATAGCCCTTGGGTGAGTCCTACTCAAGTGGTACCAAAGAAGTCAGGGATTACTGCGGTTCAGAAAGAAAAGAGGGAGGAAATCAAAGGAAAGAAAAAAGGGGAAAAGCATAGAGAAAGATGGCTATGATGTTAATGTACAAAGAGAACTACAGAGGATAGTCATCAAGGAAGAATTGATGAAGAAACACATGCCTCCACCTTTTCTCCAAGCTTTGTATGGGAAAATCATACAAACCAAGTCTCAAGTGAGGGATGCAAGCTTCATATGAGATCCGGGCAAGCTAAATCAGGATCAAATGTTTTGGTGGACTTAGTCTTTTTAAAGACTAGCTAGTCCATATCTTTTTGTTTTGTTTTTTTTACTTGTTTTAATTTTGATTTCAATGCTTTAATTTTGATTTCAATGTTTTAATTTTGATTTCAATACTTTAATTCTAATTTGTTTTGATGTAATATAGGTTTTTGGATGATCAAAATCAGGAGGAATTGCAAAAGAAATGAAGGAAAGTCGTTTGGAGCAAAAACAGGGGTCTGCGAGATTTTGCAACCTCTGCGAAATCGGCACTTTGCTGCGAAACCAGTTCGCAGCCTCAGGCCCCTCTCTGCGAAAATTTTCGCAGCTATGAAACCAAGTTTGGCACACGAGTGCCACTTCGCAGCACAGGAGCCCCCATTTCGCAGCTGCGAAACGGCTGCGAAGCTCCAAAGAGTGAAAATTCCCAATTTCGCAGCCAAAGCTCCATTCCGTAGGGTGTTTCACAGCTGCGAAACCAACTTTTGGCACACGAGTGCCATTTCACAGCACAGTGAACCTCATTTCGCAGCTGCGAAATGGCTGCGAAATCCAGAAAAAAAAAAAACGCAGCCAAAGCCCCATTTCGCAAGGAGTTTCGCGACTGCAAAACCACTTTTTGGCACATGAGTGCCATTTGGAAGCTCCGTACACTCATTTCGCAGCTGCGAAATGGCTGCGAAACCTCCACACCTTAAAATCCTTCAGCGCGCACACCATGAACAGACATGTCACAGCCACACCCCCATTTTGGCAACTATTGGACACAATTCGATCACTTCCCGAAGTTCAAATTATGCATGCATATCTCATTTCAAATCTTGGGAAGTCAGGAGTCCATAGCTTCAAACGGTGCTCGATTTGGATTTGAAACGGAAAAGTTATGGCCGTTTGAAGATGACTGTACAAACTATGAGCGGAAATATCGCACCTCAATTTTGCTACTGTTGGACACATTTTTGAAGCAATTCCTGGAGCTCAAATTAGCATACCATATCTCGTTTCAAAGCTTGGGAAGTCAGGAGTCCAGCACTTCAAATGGTATGCGATTTGGAGGTGAAATGAAGAAGTTATGGCCGTTTGAAGACGAGTATGCAAAGCTGAGCGGGAATTTCGCAGCCGAGACGCCATTTGGAAGGGTGTTTCGTAGCTGCGAAACCACTTTTTGGCACACGAGTGTCATTTTGCAGCACAGTTCCCCTCATTTCGAAGCTACGATACAGCTGCGAAATCACCTTTGAGTTGCGAAATCACTTTTAAGCTGCGAAATGGGCTGCGAGAATTCCCCTTCTCTGCGAAATCCACCCCCCACTGTGAAATCATCTCCAAGCTTCGAAATGGCTGTGAAATCATCTCCAAGCTTCGAAATGGTTGCGAAATGACCTCCAAGCTTCAAAATGGCCTTCAAATTGCGAAATTGACTTGCGAAATGGAGGAAGGTTTGCAAAAACACTTTGCAAAGCCAAGGGAAGTTGCTAAAATGCCAACAGAGCTCTGCGACCATGCATCTGAAGAGGAGAGCCCCGCGCACCCTGGGATCACACACACTAAGCCTCTCACTCCATTTCTGACCTCCTTAAACCATCAGAGCCCATAACTCCAACTGAGGAGACTATGCCACCTAAGGAGACTACCAGAACAGAGGCTAAAGTCCTGATCTAACCCACTCAAGAGGCCACCACAGACGCATCAGCTCCATGGGACCCTACCATTACTTGATCATCTCTTTACTTTTTGTCTTTACATATTATATTAGTATAAATAATTCCATATTTTGATGTCTTATATTCTGGGATTGGATGTATTACTGATGATGCATCATATATAGACATCATTTTTGTTTAAACTTGGCATTTTTCTATTTCCTCTACTTACTAACTCTTATGTTTTCTTTGAAACATGTGGTTTCTCCTATACGACTCAGACTCCATGTCACTCAGGAGGTACCACTTCCTCCCTATTTTTCAATCGCTTTTGTCACATTGAGGACAATGTTCAGCTTGGTTGGGGGGAGAGTTGAGGAAGTAAGTATTGTTAATAATGCTAAGTTATTTTGGTAATTTAGTTGCTTTTTGCTTAATTTTTAAAATTTTTGAAAGTTTTTATTCTACTCTCCATGGTTATTAAGGAAAAATTTTCAAACTAAAAAGGGAGAAATTAATTTTTTGTCTTTTTACTTGACTTAGAGTTTGTATTATGCTTACTAAAGTGGTTCAATTGTTGAAGCTTCTATTGAAATCGAGTTTAGTTCTTCCACTTTAAGCTATTCACACACTGTGCACAATAGGTTCCGAGTATAAGATGAAAAACTATTTCCCTTTTGACTTAGGAAAATTTTGGGACTTGGTACCTTTGACCTCAGTTGATAAAGTTGAGACACCTTATGAAAGGCCAATGAGCCTTTGAAATAAAGAAAGAAAAATGTTTGCTTGCCTTGAAACCCGAGCAAGGTCTGAGGGGTATATGGTGAAAATCTTTAAAACCTGGTGCCCTAAGCCTTAATTGGTTGGGAGTCACCGACCTCAATGCTCGTTACAAGGGTGGATAGGTGGAGTTAGCATATGGTAGGTGCTTGGGTATTAAAACAATCATTCTCAAAAGTCCGGGGTAAAATCCGAGGAGTTAGTGGTTGAAAGATCCTCAAAGCTTGATGCCTTAAACCTTAATTGGTTGGGAGTCATCGATGGACCCCCGTTACATGGACAATTCAGAAAGAATACCCCTTAAGCCTTGTACCTTCTTAAAAAAAAAAAAAGTGTGTTCTCTGCCTATTGAATTGTTAGTTTGCTAAGTGTTGAAAAGAGATAGGTTGGGGGGAGAGATTAGTTTAGCACATTATATTCGAAAGCTAAGGAATCATACACTTAGATTTTTGTGGAAGAATAAAGTTTGGTTCTTTGGAAGTGAAAATGATTTTAAAACTTCAATTTGCATAATGCATTCCCTTGATCAATAGTGTTTAGCAAAGTTTTTGATAACTCTTGTTGAAATTTGAGTTTATATATCTTTAATGTTCCATGTGAGAGTTAGATCATCATGCCACTTAAAATTTTTTGAAGTAATCAGCATGATGTTGTAAATTATAGTAATGTTTATCTTTATTTTTATTTTTCTCTCCTTCATTGCTAAGGGACTAGCAATATGTCGGTTGGGGGGAGTGATTACTACTCAAAAAGTGCTTTTTGATAGCTTGTAATTAACTCTTTTAAACACTTTTGAGTAGTAGTTATTGCCTTTTAACCCAATTAACATATTAAGGGCCTTTACAATCAATTCTAATCAAATTGTGTTAAGTCTTGGTGTTTTGATAGCTTTTTGATCACCAAAGCAATCTGAGATTGAGGAGAGTTATTTGGAATCCATGGCAAAGCAATGGAAAGCTCAGAAACATGAAGAACCAAAGCTTTGAAGTCCTTTGCCATAAGTAAATACGGAATGGAAAGAGGGGAAACAAAGAGAAATCTGCCATCAAGCATTCTTGATGATAGTCATGTCAGCCACTTTTGGAGCAATTCCTGAAGTCCAATTTATGCATGCTATATTTCGTTTCGAAGCTCAGGAAGTCAACAATCCAATGCTTTAAACGGTGCGCAATTCGGAGTTGAAATGAAGGAGTTACAACCATTGCAAGCCGATCACTCCAAGCTGAAGGAAGAATTTTGCACAGCGCTGTGAAATCACCCTTTTGTTGCGAAATGATTTCGCAGCCTGTTTGTACAGTGCTGTGGATTTCCCCCTGAAGTTTCCCGTCACGTTGGAAGCCGAGCACCGCAAGCTAAAAGACCACTTCGCAGCGTTGCGAAATCAACCGTTTGCTGCGAAGTGATTTCGCAGCCCTTTTTGTGCCTCTGCGAAATCTCGCAGACCTCGTTTGCACTTGCGAAATGATCCCTAGTGCTTCCCGATATTTGCTACCGACATTGGGAGATATTTTTCATTAGATTTTTGTTGTCTAAATCCCAAAATTCTTCTTGTAAGCCACCAATTATAAGATTCCTTAGCTTTTAAGTTAGTAAAAAGAGTAAATATCCTTGTAATAATTAGTATTGTATTTTTTTCATATATGTAGCTCTCGAGAGCCTATTCTCAGGATGAGGAACCCCTTATGTAAAAGTTTGAAAGCAAGTAAAATTCAGGACCTTTGTTTTGCCTTACCTTCTCACTTTGTGTTTTTCATTTTTTTTCTAAGTTATGCACTCTCTGAGGAAGTTTCCCCAGAGAATGAGTAACTAAACCTTTAGTTCCTTGGAGCTAAGGTTGCCGGGAAAGGTTCCACAAGAATGCAAAGCTTTGTGGTTTCAGCCATGAATGAAAAGGAAGTGAAATCCTTTAGTGATTTCTATGTTTTTAGTTAACTTAAAACACCTTAGAGTCACCTGGGCCAACGCTTGGTAAGGCAAGTGATCTCCAACCATGAAGATGCACTAGTTTACCCCTTGCGAGCCTCTGGGAGGTGACTTGAAGGTAGGATTTTCTGGAATTGCCAACACTTGGTAAGCTTTTGGACTCCAAGGAGGCATCCATTAGTTATCTCTTGCGAGCTTGAGAAGGGAAGTCCAAGGTTAAAGATCACCTTGAATGGTCAAGGCTTAGTGAGAGGCTCGAACCATTGCAAGTTGCATCAGTGAGAGAATTAAAGCTAAAATCTAATTAAATGATGTATCTGTACAACACCGGTTACAGAATTGACTATATGTTGATTCTCTCACGCTAGGAAATGAACCAATTGACCTGAGCTATGTCTTTTGCATGAGGAACCTCCCCAGTGAACCTGACCCTTCAAGGAATGTTTTTCTTCCTAAGTAATTTCCATCACTTGCTTTGTAGTTATTTTAAATCTAAATCTTTACCAATCAAAGTTTTTGTTTTATTTCTTAAGCTAACCTTGAAATGAAACAACACCAATTCACTTTGAATTGGTATCATTTGTAATTTGGAAACCCTTCCCAGTGAACGATCCTAGAGCCGCTATACTATAGTAGCTTTTTCTTTGCTACCCTAGTATATGGTGTAATAGGTTATAAATTTTGTTGATTACTCCCTCAATCAAGGAGCACCAGCTAGACACGAATCAGCTAAGACACCGATTGGGCACGAATCAATTAGTTTGCTAAGCTTTGAAAAGAACTAGGTTGAGGGGAGAGATTAGTTTGACATACTATATCCGGAAACTAATAAATAACACATAGATTTTTGTGGAAGAGTAAGGATTGGACCTTTGGGAGTGGAAATTATTTTGAAGCTTAAATTTGCATAATGCCTACTCTTTATGAATTGTGACTAGGCAAATTATTTGATAGCTCCTATTGAAGTTTGAGTTTTATTTCTTTCATGTTCCATGTAAGAGTTTGATCAGTCATGCCACTTAAACATTTTTTGGAGTGATCAGCATGATTTTGTAAATTTATTACTTTTATTTTTATTTTTCCTCTCCTTCATTGCTAAGAGACTAGCAATATGTCGGTTGGGGGGAGTGATTACTACTCACAACATGCTATTTTGTAGCTTGTAATTGGCTCTTTTAAACACCCTTGAGTATTAATTATTACCTTTTAACTCAATTGGCATGTTAGGGACCCTTGCAATCGTTTCTAATCAAATTGTGTTAAGTTTTGGTGTTTTTGATAGCTTTTAGCTACACCAAAGCAATTTAAGAATGAGGGAGAGCTGCATATAGTTCATGGCAAAGCTTTTGGAAGCTCAAATTCATGAAGAACCAAGCTTTGGAGCTCCATAGCCCTTTGCCAAAGTCGTTCAAAGTATGCAAGGAAAGAACAACGGAGAGAGGAAAAACAGAGTGAAGAAAACAGAGGACAACAACTGCAGTCTTCCTTCGCACTTTTGGAGCACTTCCCGAAGTCCATTTTCTACATACTATATACCATTTCAAATCTCAGGAAGTCAAGAATCTAACTCTTCAAACTGTGTACAATTTGGAGCTGAAATGAGGAAGATATGGCCTTTTCAAGACAACTGCATCTAGCTGAATAACAAATTTGCATCTTGCGAATTTGGAACTCCAACGTGCGAAATTAAACCCCAACTTGCGAAAGTGATTTTGCAACTTGAAAACTTGGATCTCAACGTGTGAAAGTGGATTCTAAGTTGCGAAATCAACTTGCGAAATTTTCGCAAGTCACCATGCAACATGCGAAACTGGGATATTTGTGCACCGACTCTTTTAGATCTTTTCTTCAGATATTTTTGTATAAATTTCCATTCTTCTCCTTGTAATCCACCAACCATAAGATTTCTTAGCTAGGAAGGTTGGAAAAACTTCTCTATATATATTCCCTTGCATCCATTGTAATAGAAATCGATCAATATATAGATATTTAAATATATAGACTATACAGAGCCTTGCTCTGTTTTTCTCTCTTCTCCTGTTCTTCCCCATTTCTATTTTCTTAGTAGCCAAACAGCCTCTGAGGGCTTTTCCTCAGAGGATGATTGGCTAAAACTTTTAGTTTCTCAAAGTATGGATGTTATGTGATGACTTGGATGAAATCCCATGGAAATTTCTCGCACCTGGAAAGTAAGGTAGTCGTTTTTCATTAAAGGTTCATCAATGCAAAGTTTGGTTTTTATTTCCTTTGGACAACTTCCAACGGCCAATACTTGATAAGCTTTTGGATTTCTATTCATTAGTTATCTCCTACGAGCTATTGGAAGGTGAGGTTTTCAATTCCAAGTTTTGCATTAATCCGTTAGAACCAATTTCAATGGCCATTGAAAGGTGAGTTTATCACCTGGAATGACTTTGAGTTGCCATTATTTGGTAAGCTTTTGGCTTTAGACCATTAGTTATCTCTTACGAGCCATTCAAAGGAAGTCTAAGGTGAATAACCATTGATGAAATTCACTACCATCTGTTTTACCATTTTAAAGGATTAAAACTTGATTTGCTAAATCCATACCGGTTCGGGAAGCAAGCATCACCATAGTTGCAACCCCAACGTGAGGAGCCTATCCTGAGATTTCCAATTTGCATAAGAGCCAGAGCATAGCTATCCTATCTTTGAGAAACTTGTTTTTACACCCTTTCATTTTAGTCTTTAATGTTAGCTTAGATTAGTTTAAATCTTTCTAAAACATTTACATCTTCTTTTAAAGCTAACCTTGAAATGAAAAAGCACCAATTCATCTTTGAATTAATATCATTTGTGAAGTGAAAACTCATCCCAGTGAACGATCCTAGAACCACTATGCTATAGTAGCTTGGCTACTTTAGTAATAGTATTTAAGGTATAAATTTTGTTGATACGCCTTTAAAGCTAAGCTACCATGAGTCGAATCATACGGTGATGTCATCCATGAAAACCTCCATAATTCGCTCCACCATATCACGGAAGATACTCAACATACATCTTTGGAATGTTGCAGGTGCATTACATAAACCAAAAGGCATTCTTCTGTAAGCATATGTTCCAAATGGACATGTAAAAGTGGTTTTTTCCTGATCTTCCACATCAATTTCAATTTGAAAATACCCTGAATACCCGTCCAAAAAACAATAGAACAGATGGCCAGAGACTCTTTCCAACACTTGATCGATAAATGGCAATGGAAAATGATCTTTCTTGGTTACAACATTCAACTTTCTATAATCAATACACACCCTCCAACCTGAAGTGAGGCGTGTAGTAATTTCTTCTCCTTCTTCATTCCGAATCACAGTAATACCGGACTTCTTTGGTACCACTTGAGTTGGACTCACCCAAGGGCTATCAGATATAGGATAAATAATACCTACTTGAAGTAGCTTCAGCACCTCAGCTCGCACCACCTCTTGTAAATGAGGATTCAATCTTCTTTGAAGTTGACGAATTGGCTTTGCTTCCTCCTCCGTATATATATGATGCGTGCAAACTAAAGGACTAATGCCTTTCAAGTCGGATATTTGCCATCCTATTACTTTCTTACACCTCTTGAGAACTTCCAGTAAACACTTCTCTTGATGACTGGTCAGAGATGAAGATATTACGACAGGACATTGATTATTTTCTTCTGGGTATGTATATTTCAGCTCCATAGGTAGAGGCTTCAAATTGAGTTTTGGAGTTTCTTTTTTAGCAGCTGGTTCTTCTTCTTTATTGAACAAAGGTAGAATCTCTTCTATCCTTCTCCAACTTTGTAGAGTAGCAAGCACATTAGGTGGTTTAGGCAAACCTTCCTCAAAATCCGCAAGACTTTCATTCAGCTTGTCCTGCAAATTCTGATTACAGTGCTCCTCTACTAGAGTGTCAATAATGCACACCTCTTCTGGACCCTCTTCTTCTTCCGGAGTGGTTTGCTTTTTAGACATATAGAAAATATTGAGATCAAGTGTCATGTTGCCAAAAGTGAGTTGCATGAGCCCATTCCTACAGTTGATGATTGCATTTGAGGTAGCAAGGAATGGCCTTCCAAGGATGATAGGAACTAAATTAGCTTCCTTTACAGTAGGATCTGTATCAAGAACAATAAAATCTACTGGATAGTAGAAATTATCAACTTGAACCAAGACATCCTCAATTACCCCCCTTGGAATTTTTACTGATCTATCTGCTAGAGATAGAGTAATTACCATTGGCTTCAACTCACCAAGTCCCAATTGCTTGTAGACAGAGTATGGAAGCAAATTCACACTTGCTCCCAAGTCTAACAAAGCTTTCTCCACTACCTTTCCTCCTATCATGACTGAAATGGTAGGACTTCCCGGATCTTTGTACTTCAAAGGAGACTTACATTGTAAGATTGCACTTACTTGCTCAGTCAAGAAGGCTTTCTTATTTACAGTCAACCCTCTTTTGATAGTACATAAGTCCTTTAGGAATTTTGCATATGTTGGAACTTGTTTAATCATATCCAGCAATGGGATATTGACTTTCACTTGTCTCAATACTTCAAGAATTTCAGATGCATTTCTAATCCCCTTTTTCCCATGCAATGCTTGAGGAAAAGGTGGAAAAGTTAATTTCTTCAGCATTTCTTCCTTCAGAAGTTCCTTCTCTGGAATTGCATTCATTGTTGAATCATAGTCCTCCTTCTTTTCACTGATCTCTCTCTTTTTGTCTTCCATTTCCTCCCATTTCTTTGTCTCTTCTACCCCCTCAACATGTGGCTTGGGTGTTGGCTTCTCAATTTTTTTACCACTCCTCAGAGTGATCAAGGCTTTGACATCTTTCATCTGTGATGATTCCCCCTCATGGCTTTCCACTTCATGGACACCCTTGGGGTTTGGGTGGGGTTGAGAAGGAAATCTCCCCTTTTCTTGCACTGTGTTCAAATTTGTGAGCCTTGAGATTGAGTATTGGAGATTATCTATCCTTTGGGATATATCATTTTGCATTCCATCCATCTTTTTGTTCAGAGTATTCTCTACTCTGTCAATTCTTTGACTGAGTTGAGCATTGATGGCTTTTTGGTCTCCAACAAAATCTCCCACTACCTTGCTGAGATTCGCCATTGCTTGTTCAAGACTTGAAGATTGTTGAGATGGTTGATCCGGCTGTTGGTACTGAGTTGCTCTGGCCTTCCATGAGAAATTTGGATGATTTCTCCAGCTTGAGTTGTAAGTATTTCCATAAGGTGCATTGTTATTGGACTTGAATTGTCCAACAACATTTGCTTGATCTCCAAACATTTCTCTTTCAGTTGAAATTGTAGGGCATTCCTCCACCAAGTGTTCATAGGATTGACAATGAGGACAAAGCTTCACTTGCATTGGTGCTTCAGCAACAGCTTGCACTTCATGCACCTTTTTCAGTTCCAACTCCTCCAATCTTCTTATCACAGCTGCAAACTTTGCTTTCATATCATCATCTTCTTTCAAGGTATACATTCCAGCCTTGGCATTGAAAGCACTGAGTTGAGACTTCATATTTCCCACTTCTCCTTTGGTTGGTTCGTCCCATCCCCTTGAAACATCAGCTACATAACTCAAGAAATCCATAGCTTCCTCCGAATTTTTGCTCATGAAATCTCCTCCACACATTGTCTCGAGGAGTTGCTTCATTGAGGAAGACATCCCATCATAAAAATAGCTCACCAATAGCCAAGTATCAAAACCATGGTGAGGGCAAGCATTTATAGCTTCCATATATCTTTCCCATGACTCATAGAATTTCTCATTCTCTTTAGCTGAGAAGTTTGAAATTTTCTTTTTCAAGCCATTTGATCTATGAGTGGGAAAAAATTTCTTGAGGAATTTAGCTTGTAAGTTAGTCCAAGTGCGGATACTCCTTGGCCTTAAAGAATTAAGCTAAATTTTGGGCTTATCCTTTAAAGTAAAAGGAAATAACTTAAGCCTCATCAAGTCAATTGAAGCTCCTCCCTCTTGGAATGTATTACAAACATCTTCAAATTCCTTGATGTGTGCGTAGGGATTTTCACTTTCCATCCCATGGAAAGTTGGTAGAAGTGGAACAAGATACGGTCTGATCACTAGCTGCTCTGTAGGGGGCACTATACATGATGGTGCCCTCATACGAGGTGGATGCATGCGGTCCCTCATTGATCTAAATTCATTGAGATTGTCTTGACGACCTTGGTGACTATGCTGATCTTCAGGTGTAGCTTCCATGATATTCAAGCTCAATTCCAATTCCTTGTTATGAGGTGTATCACGTTTAACAAGCCTTCCTCCACTGTCTCGTATCCAATTTGGCATACACAACTAGTATCTATTTGCAACTAAAATGAAAATAAAGGACAACAAAAGAAAACAGGGCTACAAAAACAAAATATAACGAAGCTGAATTTTAAAAGACAAATTTAGATTATGAATAAGTAAAAAAAATGTAAATTAGTAAAGCGAAAGAAACGTTACCAAACTTGTGATGAAAATCACAAGTACTCTGAAATAGTATCACTATAAACTTGACACCTTCCCCAGCAACGGCGCCATTTGATTCGTGCCCAATTGGTGTCTCAGCTGATTCATGTCTAGCTGGCTACTTGATTGAGGGAGTAATCAACGCAATTTATAACCTATTACACCATATACTAGGGTAGCAAAGAAAAAGCTACTATAGTATAGTGGTTCTAGGATCGTTCACTGGGAAGGGTTTCCAAATTACAAATGATACCAATTCAAAGTGAATTGGTGCTTTTTCATTTCAAGGTTAGCTTAAGAAATAAAACACAAACTTTGGTTGAAAAATATTTAGATTTAAGCTAACGGCAAAACAAGTAATGGAAATTACTTATGAAGAAAAACATTCCTTGGAGATTTAGGTTCACAGGGGAGATTCCTCATGCAAAAACATAGCTCCGGCCAGTTGGTTCCTTTCCTCGCATTAGAGAATTAACATATAGTCAATTCTCTAATCGGTGCTGTATAAATGCATCCCTTAATTGGATTTTAGCTCTAATTCCCTCTCACTGATGCAACTTGCAATGGTTCATGTCTCTCACTAGCATTTACCATTCAAGGTGATCTTTAACTTTGGACTTCCCTTCAAAAGCTCGTAAGAGATTACTAATGGATGTCTCCTTAGAGTCCAAAAGCTTACCAAGTGTTGGCAATTCTAGAAAATCCTACCTTCAAGTCACCTCCCAGAGGCTCGCAAGGGGTAAACTAGTGCATCTCCATGGACGGAGATCACTTGCCTTACCAAGTGTTGGCCCAGGTGACTCCAAGGCGTTTTAAGTTAACTAAAACATATAGAAATCACAAAAGGGTAATACTTACTCTTCATTCATGGCTGAAACCACAAAGCTATATATTTATGCACTTGGAACCTTTCCCGGCAACCTTAGCTCCAAGGAACTAAAGGTTTAGTTACTCATGCTCTGAGGAAACTTCCTCAGAGAATTCATAACTAGTAAAAAAAACAATCAAAGTGAGAAGGTAAGGCAGAGCAAAGCTCTGTATTTTACTTTCTTTCAAACTTTTACAAAAGGGTCATCTCCTCGAGAACAAGCTCTCAAGAAGCTATTTATATGAAAAATTACAATACTAATCATTACATGGATATTTACTCTTTTTCCTAACTTAAAAGCTAAGGAATCTTATAATTGGTGGCTTACAAGGAGAATTTTGGGATTTAGACAACAAAAATCTGATGAAAAATATCTCCAAGTGTCGGTCGTAAATATCGGGAAGCACTAAGGACCATTTCGCAGGTGCAAACGAGGTCTGATTTCGCAGATGCACAAAAAGGGTTGCGAAATCTCTTCGCAGCAAACGGCTGACTTCGCAATGCTGCGAAGTGGTCTTTCAGCTTGCGGTGTTCGGCTTCCAACGTGACGGGAAACTTCAGGGGGAAATCCACAGCACTGTACAAAAAGGCTGCGAAATCATTTCGCAACAAAAGGGTGATTTCGCAGCGCTGTGCAAAATTCTTCCTTCAGCTTGGAGCGATCGGCTTGCAATGGTTGTAACTCCTTCATTTCAACTCCGAATTGTGTACCATTTGAAGCATTGGATTGTTGACTTCCTGAGCTTTGAAACAACATATAGCATGCATAAATTGGACTTCAGGAAGTGCTCCAAAAGTGGCTGACATGACTGTCATCAAGAATGCTTCATGGCAGATTTCTCTTTGTTTCCCCTCCTTGCATTCCGTATTTGCTTATGGCAAAGGAGTTCAAAGCTTTGGTTCTTCATGTTTTTGAGCTTTCCATTGCTTTGCCATGGATTCCAAATAACTCTCCTCAATCTCAGATTGCTTTGGTGATAAAAAAGCTATCAAAACACCAAAACTTAACACAATTTGATTAGAATTGATTGTAAAGGTCCTTAATATGTTAATTGGGTTAAAAGGCAATAACTACTACTCAAAAGTGTTTAAAAGAGTTAATTACAAGCTATCAAAAAGCACTTTTTGAGTAGTAATCAATCCTCATCCAAAAAACTTATATTATATCCTCTATGCTTCGTGGTTACCTTTTCTCTCATCATTCTCAAATGTTATGTGATCAGCTTCAACTTTCAAGTCAATCCTACCTATGATATTTGGGCCTCCACCACCAATAAACCTATGCTCAATGAGCTTCACTAAAGGCTTAACCTTATCTTCAAAGCTACCTTGACCAAACCAAAATTCTATCACATGTGACTTTCCACAATCTTGCAAAAATTTTATTAGGACCACAACCTTAATTAAAGCAGCCCTTTCAATTGGCACCATCAAGTGCATTGTCTTCTATCCTTCATAAACTTGAAACATTGATAACAATTCTTCATCAATATTGTTCATGTTAAAGCATGTCCTATTAGATACTTGTTCGATACATTACAGTTAGCTCCTTGGTGGCCCATATCTACTCACGCTACTTACCTTTCTTGAGCCACCTTGGAGACTCTGGTTAAGGGATTGCCTAACCCCTTTATTGTGACCCTTGGCAGTTTTGATTTAGACTTAAGCTTTCCATTCCTTTTTAGGATAATTCTTAAGCATGTTTAGGTCAATTAGACAATATCTCGATCACTTTAGGACACTTAGTTCATTAGGCACCCATGTAGGCCCGTTTAAACACTTCATCGGGCTTAATTTTTATATACATATATATATATATAACTTTTATTAGTATTATTATTATTATTGCATGCATTCGATAATTATATTTATTTTGTTTATTCATTTTCATTTTTTACCTTTTATTTGTTCATCATTATCATTGTCATTATTATTATTATTACTGTTTTTATTTTTTTATTTTATTTTATCTATTCACTCATTTAATAGGAAATTGCTCGAATTGTTTAGACTCCAAAATGTGCAAATAACCCTTGATTGGATGGTGGAATTATATAACCTGGTTTCTCTTTCTTGGCTTTTAAAATCGTATTTCGTTTTATTATCAATCTCATAATTTTTATCAGTTTCTTCTCTTTTCTTTTACCCTTTTTAAATTTTATTTTATTATGTTTTGCATGAGGAGCACCGGAATTTCTCAAGAAGGATCCTAGGCACCAAGGTCTCAGAGACTGCTAGGAAGAAATCTCTATGCATAGTCGCACATGGGAGGGATGACACAAAGAATGCCACTCAAGAAGAATGACACATGTGAACTGCCACTGAAGAATGATCCACATACACGACTGTAATGCTCCAAGGGTTGCATTATTGTTTGAAAGGCATTGACACGTGGAGAGTCATGTAGGCTCCATTGGGAAGACAACACGCAGCCTGGTGATGTGGGTCTGGGGCAGCACGCAGGCTTCATGAAGCAAAAGAACAAACAACCGCCATCCTGAGAGATCTTTACACGTCGCCACTCCAAAGATGCCAGCACGCTACAAGGAGGACACCCACAACCATTTAGAGCACTCTCCAATAGAAGCAAAGGGGAACACGCTCTCACAGAACGACTTCAAGATTCCGTTACAAAAAGCAGGGCCAGCTGGAACCTTTAGGGGTTGCACTTTCCTCTGCTTCAAAAGCTGGGACCCATGTCAAGCATAAAGGTAACCGGTTCTACTTCAGTTCGTCAGGGTCTTCATTCCGATCACGAAGTTCCCTGAGCCCGGAAGCCCTTCCCAGATCCGTTGTGGCTGAGATTCTCGGCGACGTAGCGAGTTTTGTTTTTGGTGAAGTTGAGTCATAGCGAGAACGACAACAATGGTGGCTGGTGATAGGCAAACAAGGCGGTGTTTATGGAGTTCACTCCCCGCCGACCGTATTGCCACGAGGACGTCATCACCAACACCATCACCAGCCGTTCTAACGGGAGGTCCCACTCGAAGCCAAATAAGTGTGATCTCTTTAGCATAAAATCCAGTATGTTGAATCCGCCTTCGAACTGGTTTCTCCTTGAGGATAACTCCGCCGGCATGATCTCTGCTACTGCAGTTTCTGATTCCTGCTCGGCCTCGCTTAGAGGCTCGAAAATAATGCTCTCTAAAGCTGCCTTGCCCAAACTGAATCGAATGCTGGCAACCATCACCGGAATGAATGAAGATTCATGCCGAAAAATCCCGACCCGACATAGAGGATAGTCGACACGAGACCTGAACCAAATATCGACATAATCGACATGAAAGGATCAACGTTGAAGCATAGATGGAATCTGTTTGGTTTGAGAGACCTATGCCAGAGACCGAAAAGCCCACCGCCACACGTTGGCCATGGGAAAAGAAGAGAAATCTTGATTCGTCGATCTTACAAAGCTGCCGGAATATTCTTTGCCTTTCTCCGGCGAAACGTGCATTAAAATGTGAATGTTCCAGTACGTGGTGGTGCAGGATAAGGTTCTCACAATTTCCAGCCTGATCAATCCAATCAACGGCGGATGATGCGACCACTAGATGTAGACACTTACCAAACAGGACACACATATCCTTGGGAATCTCCAAGCGAGCCATACTTCCCATATCTACCTACATCTCCAAAAGGAAAAAAGAAAATATTCCATAAGGTAAGGTTGCCATATAAATTAAAGAGTGAATTTTCTGAAAAAGGGGGAGAAGAAAAAAGGGACGCAAGTGAAGGATATTCGAGGAGGAGAGAATAGATTTTTTTTCTGGGAGCAGAGAGATCCACACGGAGAGGGGAGCCACCTTAACGCATCAAAGGCAGATTTTTTTTATAATACAGGTGAGTTTTTGAAATAGTTTTGATTATTTTTGTTCGTAATTCATAAGTCCATGCTAATTTTGTTTTAATCCATATGATAGTTAAAACGTGTTTATGAGTTTAATTTAATTAGTTTTGTCTTAATTTACTCTTTAGTTTAGTTTTGTTATTGATTTTGATTTCTTAGTTTAATTAATTAATCTTTTTAGGTACAATTTAGGTTTCGATTTGGTTTATTAATTTATTCTATTCATAATTTTAATTCAATTGTTTGATTAAACCTTTAGAAAGATTGCATATTGTTTTTCCAATTTCGATTATTTCGATTTGATCCCTATTTAATTTTGATTGATTGCTTCGGATTGAAAACGTTTGAATTTTATTCATTCAGTTATTCATGTACTTGCTACTCTTTTAATTACTTGTTATTCATTCATTTATTTGTTGATAAAATTGATTTCATGTTAGAAAGTTCATTTTTTTTTTAGTTTACTCTGATTTAGTTTGATTCATCTATTTACTTCAAGTACATTTATAGTTTTAATTCATTGATAAAATTGATTCTATGTTTGAAAGTTTGCGTTTTTAGGTTGCTTTAATTTAATTTGATTCATTATATTTAGTTTAGATATTTGTTATAGTTTAGTTCATTAATGAAATTGATCCCATGTTTGAAAGTTTCAGTTTTTAGTTTGCTTTGACTTAATAATTTATACTCATTATTTTAGGTGTTTGTTTTATAGTTTTAGTTTATTAATAAAATTGATCCCATGTTTGGAAGTCCATATTTTTAGTATTCTTTGGTTTAATTTGGTTCATTTTAATTAGTTTATGTGTTTTTATAATTTTATTTATTTATTGATAAAATTGATTCTTTATTTAAAAGTTCATGTTTTTAGTTTAATTTAGTCAAACTCGTTATAATTAGTTTAGGTACTTCTATAATTTTAGTTCCTTACCTGAATTGATCCTTTTTTTTAGTTTTTGTTTCAAAATTATTAATGTTAGATCCTGATCACCTTCATCTTAACTTATTGCTTTTAAAATCCTAGCGGTTAGTTCATGAATCGATACTCCGTTAGTTTGTCTAATTTAGAATGTCTTGCCCGTTGCTTTAGTGATCCTTCATTTAATTTGATTTTCTTTCTGAGGCTTTTGGAAACTCATGAAGATTAGCCTCTATTCTCACCTTCAATTTTCTTGGTTGTCAAAAATTCTACTTTGTGATTTTGTTCTCTTTTGTTTTGCTTGGTATTTCGATTCATACACTTTATTGCTTTCAAATTAATTTCTTTATTTTTAAAATATAAAACTATTCTCAAAATCTCATTTTCCTTAAAAATCCGTTTTCAAAAATACATTTAGAGTTTCTTAAAGTCAAAAGATCCCCTTTACAATCCATTTCAAAAATTCATTTAGAGTTGTTAGGATCAAAATCTCATTTTTTAAAATAATGTGCAACCATGTTTTGATCGGTTCACATCTTTCAAATAAAATTACAGTTTTGAATAAAACACGAATCAAAGCTTATGGTCCCAAATAAATGGGATAATTCTAGGCTAAATTTGTGTATATTAATTGGGGAATTGGTGAAACCTCTACATAAGAAAATCTTTTTCAAAAATTATTTTTGTTGCCACTTCTGTCACTTGTTGAAATTATGTCTATCTTCTTTTAGGAATTGTATACAAGATGAGTGTGATAATTAGTGTTTTCATATACTTTGTGATAATTTCTGCTATGCTAATTAGATAACGAGCATGCTAGGATTTCTATATTTTATTATTCATTATCTAACCCCTCATGTCTTATGGAGGCGCGTTGTAAGTTATCTATGTTATCCAGGTATGTCCCTATCCCCTACTTTCTAAATTTTGTAAACAATCATGTCACTGTGAAATATGCATATGTTTGATAATCTTAGGTGTTTAGATGTATGCTAGATTCGCTATGATTAAATACATGTTGTGTGCTATACTTCTATACTAACTTTGATGTCTTGTGATAGCGCTTGAGAAGTGGTCCAGGTACGTACCCTAAATCTTCTTCATGATTGTGATTGGTTTTCCTGCTAAGCATGCTATTTTTCGAAATCACCTAGCCTACTTAGGTATCCATAATTAATCGGTTAATTGCTATATTCCCCTTAACTTAGTTAGTAGAGACCTCTTTAGGGCTTAGAGGGGTGCTACCTCCTAGAGGTACCTTCCCAATAAGTAACCTGATCCCCGGACCTAGACTCGGGTTTTTTAAAGACATGCTTTTCCAAAAATTATGGAGTCACATTTTAGGGTTTTTCTTTCTTGTTTTATTTTCCCTTTAAAATAAAAATAAAATAAGTGGCGGCTCCAACTTTTTTTCCAAAAATCCAACTTTTTTTCCAAAAATTAATTTTTCACAAATAAAAAGTGAGTCTCGCCGATCAAGTGGGGGCGCACGTGAAAAATGCGGGTCCATAAATTGGCGACTATGCTGGGGATTTTGAGGATCAAGCTTGAACACTAGTTGAGGAAAATGTGGCGTTTAATTGGTTGATTAGAGGGTACCCTTTTTTGTTTTAGGGCAAGGTGATTCGATTTGCTTGTTTGGTCTGCTATCTTAACATGTTTGATTGCCTTGGATGATCACTTGATTGCTTACTCACTTCAGCATGATTCACTCTCACATATGCTAGATAGGACTTTGATTGTATGACACTTATCTGCTTGGTATGACTGCTTGTTGCATGACAACCCTTTCTCTTGCATGATTGTATGATTGCTTGTCTTTGTTCACTATCTCACTTTTGATCTTAGGTTTTTCGGATGCACCCACATTCTTCATTATGCACTTTAGATTATCCCTGAGTGTTGAGAGATGGGAGAACCTTCACCTTTAAGAAACCCCCTGGGAACGCGAGGAAGTGCATGTGTGGAGGTAATGACCACCTTGCATGGAAGCACCCAGTGTCCTTGGAGGCGTGCAGAGGGTTGCGTACCGCCGGAGGGTACGATCACTTCTGCTAGGGATCCTTTGACCCACCCATTTTATCCTATAAAGCCGCCTTAACCTTGTAGGTTAGCCTAGACCCAATTAAGATTTCATTCCTACACGTGGGTGCATCTGTGGACTTTCAGAGCTGCCTTGGTCACGATTGGGATTAGTTATCCCTTCCATATTCTCTTTTTGGTGTGATCAGAGATGGGTATCAGATTGAGTATATTTAGGTTTTACTTCTATGCACTTGATTCCTACAGAGTCACACTTGTACCGCACCTTATCCAGTGTTTCCATATTTGTAGGAGGGTTTACCTTGACCGATCTGGATTCACCTTTGTGGATTAGAGTTGGAAGTAGATTGAGCAGAGTATCAGATCAGTCAGATCAGAGATCAGATAAGAGGGATGTGGACTCACAAGTAGTTACCGTTGACCAGTTTGCCGCAGCCATGGCTTCTATCCAGGAGGCTATAGCTAACCTTGGTCAGAGGATAGATGGACAACAGACCCAGCAGGTCCCAGTTCAGGAGAGTACCCAATTCGATACCACAGTACCACCACCACCTCCGCCTAGTCAGTCAGTACCACAGGCTATACCTTTCACTCTGCATAGTCAAATCGAGGTTGCCCCGCCTCCTGTCACATCGCATATCCCGGCTTCAGAGGACCCACACACACGTATGGATAGACTTGAGCAGAAGTTGAGACAGATGAGGGCTTCAGACGGAGTTGTTACTTGGGAGGATTTTGATGGAGCACCAGTGGCTAGTTTGCCGGCCAAGTTCAGGATGCTCGAGATTGAGAGATACACAGGCATAGGATGCCCTCGCATCCATTTGAGACTCTATAGTACTGTTATGAGGGCCCATGGACTGGATGATGCCCAGATGGTTATGCTCTTCCCTATGTCATTGAGTGGTGTTGCACAGTGTTGGTTCGCTTCATTGGAGGTTTCACACCGTAGGACTTGGGATGACTTAGCCCAGGAGTTCTTGAGACAGTTTGCATTTAACACTGTCATTGATGTTTCGAGGAGAGAGTTGGAGGCTTTGAGACAGAGGCCGGAGGAGTCAGTCACTTCATTTATCTCCCGCTGGAGGGAGAAGATTTCACAGATTATAGACCGTCCTTCAGAGAGAAATCAGATTAGCATGATCATGAGGAGCTTGCAGCCTAGATTTGCTAGACACTTGATGGGATTTCCCCATACGGATTTTGGATCTTTGGTACAGGCTTTGTATGGTATAGAGGAGGGCATTGCTAAAGGATTATGGTCTGAGTCTTCCCCTACTGATTCTAAGGGGAAGAGGCCTTCAGGAGGACAGAGATCAGGAGATGTTGGTGCTATCAATTCAGCAGGGATGAGACCTTCTAGACGCTATCAGACAGTTGGGCAGACTCCTGGGTACTACTATCCACCTTCACCTCATGCGCATTACAGACCACCCACTCCTTCCAGACCTATGACTCCTACTTATCTGCATCCGGACTCATAGCCTGTTTTTGCTGCACACGTCGCAGAGAGGCCTCCTGCCCCATATACTCGACCCCGAGCTCCACAAACCACTACTTATGTGCAGAGGCCACCACGTCAGTTTGTTCAGTTGGGTATGCCTTTGAGTCGAGCTTTTCAGAAGCTCACAGAGGGTGGATTACTGATTCCATTAGCATCCAGGCCTTTACCCCAACCCATACCACCTCGCTTTAGGATGGACTTACATTGTTCCTACCATCAGGGACCAGGGCATGACACGGACCCTTGCACTGCTTTGAGACATGCTATTCAGGATTTGATAGATCAGGGTTTGGTCAACTTGGGGCAGCCAAGTGTGACTACGAACCCTCTTCCTACTCATTCTACACACACAGTGTCTCCATCTTTAGGAGATATTCATCACATGGACCTTATAGAGGATGACAGTATACACATGTTGAGTTGGGATGATGGATTACCCGAGCCGATTGTTTTGCATGACAGTTATGAGGTCGATGGGGTTTCATTGGTCCCTGGGACTCCTGCACCATTCGGTTTGATCCCGGACGAGGCACCATTCCAGTTGACTCATCCTACACCCTTAGTTATCGGATGTCAGGATACTTTTGTCCCATTCACTTTATGGCCAGAGGATGATGATTCAGCAGGGAGAGAGATACAGATTGTGACTCGTAGTGGGAGGATAGCTCAACCACCACCACCAGCAGTTAGACCATTTGAGGGTACAACCTCTCATGAGGAGGTTAGGATAGAGGATGATGAGGTTTTGAGACAGTTACAGAGCACTTAGGCTCGCATTTCCATCTGGAGTTTATTAGCATCATCCAGTACTCATAGAGATGCTTTGATTCGAGCCTTGAGTCAGATCAGAGTAGAGACTACCACCACTCTAGAGGGATTGATTCATATGATGACGGCTAGCAGGGCCACTTGCATTGTATTTTCAGATGATGACTTGCCACCTGATGGTTTAGACCACGTGCGCCCTCTATACATCACAGTCGGATGTTCAGGCCGTAGAGTCCCGTCTGTCCTACTGGACAACGGCTCAGCCCTAAATGTTTGCCCTTTAGCCACTACTATAGCCCTTGGTTTCGCACCTTCAGATTTTGGTCCTTCTACACAGACAGTCAGGGCGTATGATAGCACCAAGAGGGAGGTTATGGGTACCTTGATGATTGATTTGCAGATTGGTCTAGCCACATTTTCCACTTTGTTCCAGGTTTTGAGGATTCCTACATCCTTTAACCTGCTACTAGGCCGACCATGGATTCATATAGCTGGAGCTATTCCTTCTTCCCTTCATCAGAAGGTGAAGTTTATTCATGATGGGCCGGTCATCACAGTGCGCTCTACTAGGGATATATTTGCCGCTTCTGAGCCAGTACTTCAGATCAGTCACAGTGAGGATGACCTACTTCTGACTGGGTTTACTTTTGATGAGATACAGACTCTCGAGATTGAGGATTTTTGTGGAGACTTTGTGGCTATGTCGTTTGATCAGCACAGTAGCACAGTGGTCCTTGATATGATGAGGGGTATGACCTTTCTACCTGACATGGGGTTAGGACGACATCAGCAGGGACCGAGCGAGTTCATAGCTGCCATTGACCATGATACGACATTTGGACTTGGATTCATCCCTACCGAGGCTAATTACCGTTACATGGCGCGGCTGCGTAAGGAGAGGGTGAGAGCCCGTTTATCCCACACACCATTTGATTATCCTATTCGACCCTATAGGATGAGTTTGGCTGACTACTTTGTCAGAGGATCAGAGACTCGACCTCGTCTAGAGGAGATTGATAGTGTGGTTCATACAAATAGAGAGACCGATCTTCAGCATCTATTTCACTAGCTACAGTTGAGTGATGGGGCTCCCGACTCTTCTTTCCCTTTGACGATTACTCCTACGTCTCCAGATCGAGCTAACATGTTGTCTCTATGTTTTCTAGAGGAGATCACTAGTGATGGGGTGATGGTTGATTCTACTGAGATGATTGATGGAGTTGTTTCCTATGATGAGTACCGAGATGAGATGGACATGATGACCATGAGCCAGATTACCAGCATTGTTCAGCTTCAGCCTATTTCAGCATTTGATATGTTTGGGGTGTCTACCATTGAGGTTTTTGAGGAGACTCAGACTCTTCCTGTTCCAGAGCTTCCAGAGGATGATAGTAGCTTGTTTGAGGGCATTGTTAGCCTAGTTGAGGGAGCGTCCGACCTTGTGGACCCACTTCTTTCTTTTGATGTTTCATCGGGATTTGTCTCCCGCTCTGAGGATGTTTCTGTTGCTTCGTTTATGGATTTGAGTATTTTTTAGTATTTTCCTGCCTCTTGTGATAATACTTCTATATCTGCACCCCACTCACCCACTTCACAGATATTTGATATAGATGATGAGGCTACATGGCCCGATCCAGATAGGGACTCTTCTGATCATGACTCCGATCCCGTGGATGAGAGAGTTTCACCCGCTACAGGGGATGTTGAGACTATTGATTTTGGCACAGAGGATCAGCCTAGAGAGCTGAAGATTGGTTCACCCCTATCTACAGATGAGAGAGATAGACTTATTCATTTACTCAGGTCATACTTGGATGTTTTTGCATGGTCTTATGAGGACATGCCTGGTCTTAATCCCTCTATAGTTCAGCACCACTTACCTATCCTACCACATGTCAGACCAGTTAAGCAGAAATTGAGACGATTACATCCACGTTGGAGTCTGCAGGTGAAAGAGGAGATTCAGAAACAACTCAATGTTGGATTCATATCAGTGGTTGAATATCCAAAGTGGTTGGCTAATGTCGTCCCAGTACCCAAAAAGGACGGCAAAGTTAGAGTTTGTGTGGACTTCAGAGATCTTAATAAAGCCAGTCCTAAAGACGACTTCCCCCTCCCACACATTGATTTGTTAGTTGATAGCACTGCAGGCCATTCGATGTTGTCTTTCATGGATGGGTTTTCAGGGTATAATCAGATTTTGATGGCTCCAGAGGATATGGAGAAGACAACCTTTATTACTGAGTGGGGTACCTACTATTACAAGGTTATGCCATTCGGGTTGAAGAACGCAGGAGCCACTTATCAGAGGGCCGCTACTACTTTGTTTCATGACATGATGCATAGGGACGTTGAAGTTTATGTGGATGATATGATTGTGAAATCCCAAGGCAGAGCAGATCACCTAGAGGCTTTAGAGAGATTCTTTGAGAGGATCTGGAAGTTTAGATTGAGGTTGAATCCCAAGAAGTGCACCTTTGGAGTGACTTCTGGGAAATTATTGGGGCATATGGTCAGTGAGCGAGGCATAGAGGTCGACCCAGATAAAATCAAAGCTATACTTGACATGCCTGCACCAAAGACTGAGAAAGAGATTAGAGGTTTTCTAGGCAGATTATAGTACATTAGTCGTTTCATAGCCAGATTGACAGACATATGTGAGCCCATCTTTCGCCTTTTAAGGAAGAACCAGCCAACAGTTTGGAATGATGATTGTCAGCTTGCATTTGAGAAGATCAAGGGGTATTTGCTTTCTCCTCCTGTTTTAGTGCCTCCTACGCCAGGACGTCCACTTCTTCTATATTTGTCAGTTTTAGACATGGCTTTGGGATGTATGTTAGCTCAGATTGATGTCTCAGGGAAGGAACGGGCTATCTACTATTTGAGTAAGAGGATGCTGGAGTATGAAGTGAAATATGTTATGATTGAGCGCCTCTACTTAGCACTAGTTTGGGCTACCAGGAGATTAAGGCATTACATGACGGAGTACTCAGTGCATTTGATATCCCGCCTAGATCCATTGAGATACTTATTTGATAGACCTGCATTGACTAGTAGACTGATGAGATGGCTCGTACTTTTGACAGAGTTTGATATCCAGTATGTTTCTTAGAAGTCTATTAAGGGAAGTATTGTCGCCGATCACCTAGCCTCACTACCGACATCTGAGAATAGACCAGTTGATGATGATTTTCCAGATGAGGAGTTTGTTGCTATGACCAGCTTATCAGGATGGTGCATGTACTTTGATGGTGCAGCCAATCAATTAGGGTATGGGATAGGTGTTCTATTGGTATCCTCTCAAGGTGATCATATTCCGAGGTCCGTTCATTTGGAATTTTCTGATCGACATCCTTCCATGAATAACATAGTTGAGTATGAGGCTTGTATCTTTGGTTTAGAGATTGTATTGGAGCTTGACATTAGACAGATGGAGGTATTTGGTGACTCCAATATGGTACTTAGACAAATTTAGGGGGATTGGAAGACTAGGGATGTGAAGCTTAGGCCATATCACGCCTATTTGGAGTTGCTGGTTGCGAGATTTGATGACTTGAGATATGTTCATCTACCTAGAGCACAGAACCGGTTTGCCGACGCCTTAGCTACCCTAGCTTCTTCTGTGAACATTCCGATTGATGTAGTTATACGTCCATTGCTGATTGAGTTGAGGTCTTCACCCGCCTACTGTTGTTTGATTGGAGAAACAGAGGTCCAGGATGATCTACCTTGGTATCATGACATTTATCAGTTTCTTAGATCTGGCACATGCCCTGAGGTAGCCATTGCCAAGGATAGGAGAGCGCTGAGGAATTTGGCCACTAGATTTGTCATTTGTGGAGATACCTTGTACAGACGATCAGCTGATGGTATGCTTCTGTTGTGTTTAGATCAAGCCTCTGCAGATTGAGTGATGAGAGAGGTTCATTCAGGAGTTTGTGGTCTGCATATGGGAGGACACATGCTAGCCCGTAAGATTATGAGGACGGGCTATTTATGGTTGACTATGGAGACAGATTGTTGTCAGTTTGTCCAGAAATGCCCAGAGTGTCAGATTCATGGTGATCTCATTCATGCACCGCTATCAGAGTTACACGCTTTGACCTCGCCATGGCCATTTTCAGTATGGGGTATTGATATCATTAGGAAGGTTTCACCAAAATCTTCCAGTGGTCATGAGTTCATCCTAGTTGCCATAGATTATTTCACCAAGTGGGTGGAAGCCGCATCATATGCGAGGTTGACATTTGCTAGGGTTGCCAGTTTTATCAGATCACACATCATTTGCTGCTATAGGGTTCCTCATGAGCTGATTTCAGATAGAGGGGTGCACTTCCGAGCTGAGGTAGACACTTTGTTGCAGGAGTATGGCATTCGACATCATAGATCTTCTACATATAGGCCACAGACCAATGGGGCAGTAGAGGCTACAAACAAGAATATTAAGAGGATTTTGAGGAAGATGGTTGAGACTTCTCGAGATTGGTCAGAGAAGCTTCCTTTTGCATTGTGGGCATATCGTACCTCTTTTCGTACTTCTACAGGAGCTACGCCTTACTCTCTAGTGTATGGTATGGAGGCTGTTTTGCCAGTCGAGACAGAGATGGGCTCATTGAGAGTAGCCCTTGAGCAGCAGATTTCTGAGACAGAGTGGGCTCAAGCTCGATTTGATCAGCTTAACCTTTTAGATGAGAGGAGATTGAGAGCAGTAGATCATGTTCAGGCCTATCAGAGAAAGATGGCTCGTGCCTTCAAGAAACGAGTTAAGCCTAGACCATTGCAAAAAGGAGACTTAGTTTTGAGGATTCTCAGAGGCTTGATTGGAGACCCTAGAGGAAAGTTTAGACCTAGTTGGAGTGGACCTTATGTTATCCGAGAGTTGACTCCAGAAGGGGCTGCATGGTTGATAGACTTAGATGGAAACCAATTTTCAGAGCCTACCAATGTGGATCAGCTAAAGAAGTATTATGTTTGAGACCGTGGTCGCAGGATGGGTGGCCATCATTTCGATTAGCCTCATACTTTATCACCTCTATATATTAGACCGTTGCTAGCCCATTGAGCTTCGCGTGGTATGTTATAGCCTTATTTCTTTCTTATAGCTTTGATTGCCATTTCTATACCCGGGTTGGGGCCCTTTGATGTATATGCATGCTTTGCTAGGAAAGTCTCACAAGCTTTAGACTTATAAGTCTATCTTCCCATTTTGTTACCATCCTCTTATCTATTTGTTCTATTTTATTATCACCACATATTCATTCTCTTTCTTGTCTCTATCATTATTTGCTTCATCTTATCTATTCTCTTCCTTGGGTTGATGATCCTTCATGTCTTAGTGCAAAGAGGGCAGTCATATCACTCTATTCATTCCATCATTTGACATTGATTCGGAGATCTTAGTTTGAGAGGTTGTCTCAGGGGTTGGGGTTCATGTATTCATCAGCGGTCAGAGAGAGTTTGTTCATTCCTTATATTTTTCCCATTGGAGTTTGATTTATTAATGATCAGAGCATGAAAAAAAAAAGACAAAAAAATAAAAATAAAAATTAAAAAAAAACAGAAAAAAAAAGAAGAAAAAAAAAATAAAAAAAGCGCAATGATATGCTCATGTATGGTATCTCGTTCCATTGGGTATTTATGCCACCTTTTGAGGTTCATTTATTGGGTATATTTGTCATTGTGGGTTTTTGTGAGTTTTTATGAGTTTTTCACTCTTGAGCCACTCTTGTTATGCATTTGGAGTGTCGAGGGTTCATGTGAGAGTGCTATGCGATCCTATGCTTCTTGGATCATGGTTGATATGTATTAGGTATGAGAGATGAGTAATCTCTTTACTAGGGTCTCCGGGTCATTGTCTTATACCCACCATTCCATCATTGGTGATATGGATTGATCACCACTCATTCCACTTTCTCATTGCTTTCTTTTGTATCCCATTACCTCTTTCCAGATCTTCGTTCCACCTTTTATTCATTCCCTACGTATTGATACCCATTATTGATTTGATACCTTCTTCACATCATTCACCTATTTCATTGATGGTTTGACCATTCATCCTTTCTCTCATTTCGTTATCGACATTCCCTTTGGTTACTTCTAAGTCCATGACTCATGAGATTTTTCTATGCATTACATCTTGTACACGAGGGTACGGGTTTGATCATTGGGTGTTTGAGCCTAGTTTCCCTTCTTTTCTTTCACCCTATCACCTTGCCCTACGTTACGTCCCATGTCTTAAGACCACCCTGAGGCCACGAGATCAGACGTTATCTTTGACAGTCTTCACTTGGACAGGTTTTTGGTAGATTGGTTGAAGTATGGTCATTACTATGTTCTCTTTTATGGAAGATACTTTTGGAAGCATTTGGTCTCTCTCTTGCTTGGCATATTGATGTTTGATGGATTTTTGGGTTTGGAGACAGTTCATTGAGGATATTGGATTCATCCTTTGATTGTGCATTAGATATCCATACTGGGGCATATTCCCCTTTCATTTGGTTGAGATGAGCCCCTAGTGGAGCACTTTCTTTGAGTCTGGGTATTTTCACCGATCAGAGATCCCTAGTGAGGTATGTTGAGACTATATTAGTTCTAGTGGAGCATCGTTGAGCCCCTAGTGGTTCCATTCGCGGAGTACTTCTGAGATAGACTAGTGGATTATTACTGAGTTGGAGGCAGTTTTCAGTGCAGTGTATAGATCAGACATACTGGGACATTTTTCCCCATTTTGAGGTTACCAGATTCCTATCAGATTCAATCAGGGATTCATCAGAGACATGTTTCTACTTTTGAGATTGCCACATTCCTCATCATTTTGGCTATTCATTTGAGATTAGATTTAGAGTGTCTCCCTTGAGGGATTGGTCGATACATCATTCTGACTTCTTAGCGGATTATTGTTAAGCTGAGGACAGCTGATTGATGATGTTGGATTCATCCTTTGGTTGTGCATCATATATTCACACTGGGGCATATTCCCCCCTTCCTCCAAGATTCTTATCTGTTATTGTATACGGTATGAGGATGAATGATCATTGTTAGTTTGTTTGCCTCACGACTTCGACATCCGATATCCATACTGGGGCATATTCCCCTCTCCATTACGAGATTTATTTAGGCAGTGATATGAGGATGGATGATTGGTGTCGGTTGTTTAGCTTATGACTTTGACATCAGGTCTCATACTGGGGCATATTTCCCTACTTTTTTAGTATCCTTGAGATTGAGACAATGACCAACTTGGTTTTAGATTGAGTACTAGCCCAGAGCTTCCGACGATCGACTGTATCAGGGCCTCCCTACATGGATTTGTTGAGATAGAGATGGATCGTATCAGGTTTCACCCGAGGAGCGTGGGTAGATCCTTTAGCCAGATGTTCATGAGACAGATTTGTTTTCGTCATTGTTACCTTGTCGATTGGTTTATCCAAACAAGCACCATTTTGTGCACTTTGAGATTTGCTTTTAAATGAGCCACGATATACACGCTTTGAGATTTACCTTTTGAGATTCGTCGACAGAGCAACTTTTCAAACACAGAGGCCTATTTCAGTTTTGACTTTTCAGAGGTTTGTCATGATGTATTGGTTCTTGACCCATTGATTCTAGCAGATGATTGGTTTACTGGTTGTTTCAGCAGTGTGAGGACCCTGGATACTGGGGCATATTTCCTTTCTTGGTTTCAGTAGTCCGACCCTTGACATTTTGAGTATATGGCTTTGAGCCAATTTATTTCATGTCCACTTTCGAGTTTGTCTTCTCTATTATTCCCTTCTAGGCCTTGAGCCTCGTAGCTCTGAGTTATTCATTCCTTCTAGACCCCGAATCTTATATTGGTTTACTGGTTGTTTCAGCAGTGTGAGCACCCTGGATACTGGGGCATATTTCCCTTCTTGGTTTCAGTAGTCCGACCCTTGACATTTTGAGTATATGGCTTTGAGCCAATTTATTTCATGTCCACTTTCGAGTTTGTCTTCTCTATTATTCCCTTCTAGGCCCTGAGCCTCGTAGCTCTAAGTTGTTCATTCCTTTTAGACCCCGAGTCTTATAGCCCTGAGCCTAGTAGCCCTGAGCTATCCTTTTTTTTAGGCCCTGAGCCTCGTAGCCATGAGCTATCCATTCCTTCTAGACCCTGAGTCTTATAGCCCTGAGCTATCCTTTTTTCCCTTAGGCCCTGAGCCCGCTAGCCCTGAGCTATCCTTTTTTTTTAGGCCCTGAGCCTCGTAGCCATGAGCTATCCATTCCTTCTAGACCCTGAGTCTTATAGCCCTGAGCTATCCTTTTTCCCTTAGGCCCTGAGCCCGCTAGCCCTGAGCTATCATTTCCTATAGACCCGGAGTCTTTCCAACTCTTAGCTGAGCTTTCATCATTTGGTCGCCCATGAGTGGTTTGACTTGGAGTTTGCGTATCGCATTCTCCTTCTAGCCGATCAGTCATAGAGCCCGGAGTTCATAGCCCTGAGCTATTCATCGACCCAGAGTCATTTTCCATCTTGACCCAGAGTCATTCATTCCATCCGTAGTCTTGAGCTATTCATCGTACCCCGAATTACTCATTGCATCATGACCCAGAGTCATTCATAGCACCCCGAGCCCTGAGCTCACGACCCAGAGTCATTTGCATCATTCACATCCCTGAGATGTTTCGTTTTCATCATTCCATCCACTTATGAGTGGCCTCGACCCGACACCTTGAGTCGGAAAGTATCCTGATCGGCTATCTATTTAGAGCCCAGAGCTCTCGACCCAAAGTCATTTTCCATTTTGGCCGAGAGTCATTCTTTTCTATTTAGAGCCTAGAGCTCTCGACCCAGAGTCATTTTTTCCCATTATGGCCCAGAGTCATTCTTTTCTATTTAGAGCCCAGAGTTCTCGACCTAGAGTCATTTTCCATTTTGACCCAGAGTCATTCTTTCCTATTTAGAGCCTGGAGCTCTCGACCTAGAGTCATTTTCCATTTTGACCCCGAGTCATTCTTTCCAATTAGAGCCCTGAGCCTATGACCTAGAGTCGTTTATCCTATTTTAAACATAGATTCATTCATCTTGTCCTGGACCCATATTCATTCATCTCATTCGTGACTTTGAGTCACCCTTTTCACTTATTTCCATCTCGTTACGACCCCATCTTTCGACCTTACCTCTTCATGTGCTAAGACAAAATCTCTGGTCCTTCTTTAGTTCTTCGGTATAGTTCACTTCGTTCCACTCATTATTCGTATTTTTTTTACTCATATTCCTTACACTCGTGATCTATACCGAAGAGGGGCATATTTGTAGACCCTCAATTTTGTCCTCCTAGCGCATGTCCTATTAGATACTTGTTCGATACTTTACAGTTAGCTCCTTAGTGGCCCATATCTACTCACGCTACTTACCTTTCTTGAGCCACCTTGGAGATGATTACTACTCAAAAAGTGCTATTTGATAACTTGTAATCAACTCTTTTAAACACTTTTGAGTAGTAGTTATTGCCTTTTAACCCAATTAACATATTAAGGACCTTTGCAATCAATTCTAATCAAATTGTGTTAAGTTTTGGTGTTTTGATAGCTTTTTTATCACCAAAGCAATCCAAGATTGAGGAGAGTTATTTGGAATCCATGGCAAAGCAATGGAAAGCTCAGAAACATGAAGAACCAAAGCTTTGAAGTCCTTTGCCATAAGCAAAATCCGGAATGCAAGGAGGAGAAGCAAAGAGAAATCTGCCATGAAGCATTTTTGATGACATTCATGTCAGCCACTTTTGGAGCACTTCCTGAAGTCCAATTTATGCATGCTATATGTCATTTCGAAGCTCAGGAAGTCAAAAATCCAATGCTTCAAACGGTGCACGATTCAGAGTTGAAATGAAGGAGTTACAGCCATTGCAAGCCGATCACTCCAAGTTGAAGGAAGAATTTTGCATAGCGCTGCGAAATCACCCTTTTGTTGCGAAATGATTTCGCAGCCTTTTTGTACAGTGCTGTGGATTTCCCCCTGAAGTTTCCCATCACGTTGGAAGTCGAACACCGCAAGCTGAAAGACCACTTCGCAGCATTGCGAAGTCAGCCGTTTGCTGCGAAGTGATTTCGCAGCCCTTTTTGAGTGTCTGCGAAATCTCGCAGACCTCGTTTTCACCTGCGAAATGGTCCTTAGTGCTTCCCGATATTTGTGTACCGACTCTTTTAGATCTTTTCTTCAGATATTTTTGTATAAATTTCCATTTTCTCCTTGTATTCAGCCACTCATGTAATTCCTTAGCTAGGAAGTATCCAAGGAAGGGTAAATTACCTTCCTATATAAACTCTCTTGTAAACACTAAAAAGACTCTCGGGGAGTTTTAATGATGTAATCCAACGGGATATATATAGATATATAAATATATAGAATATACAGAGCCTTGCTCTTTTTTTCCTTCTCTTTCATTTTCATTTTCTTGCTAGCCAATCAAACTCTGAGGATTTTTCCTCAGAGGATGAGAGGCTAGGCTCTTTATCTCTTGGAGTGAAGAAAGCCGGGTAAGTTTCCATATGCATAAATTGGAAGTTTTGTTGCTTTAGTTTTTAATGAAGAGAAAGTGTGACCCGTTAATGGTTTTTATCTTTTTAGTTAAATTAAAACGCCTTTAAATCACCTGGGCCAACACTTGGTAAGGCAAGTGATCTCCGTCCATGGAGATTCACTAGTTTACCCCTTGCGAGCCTTTGGGAGGTGGTTTGAAGGTGGGATTTTCTAGAATAGCCAACACTTGGTAAGCTTTTGGACTCCAATGAGACATTCATTAGTTATCTCTTGCGAGCTTTTGACCGGTAATCCAAGGTTAAAGATCACCTTGAATGGCAAGTGCTAGGTGAGAGGTATGAGCCATTGCAAGGTGCATCAGTGAGAGGGATTTAGTGTTTGAACCCATTAATGGGAAGCATCTGTACAACACCGATTGGAGAAGGAACTATATGTTAATTCTCTAATGCGAGGAAAAGAAACAAGTGATTGGAACTCTCCTTTTTTGTATGAGGAACCTGAGCCTAGTGATCTGAAACTCCAAGAAACACTTTTCTTTGTAAGTAAAATTAGTTACTATTTTTGTTTAGTTTAAAACCAAACCTTTTTCATTCAAACATCTTTATGATTTCTTTTAAAGCTAACCTTGAAATGAAAAGGCACCAATTCAATTTTGAATTAATATCATTTGTGAAGTGAAAACCCATCCCAGTGAACGATCCTAGAGCCACTATGCTATAGTAGCTTTGTCTTTGCTACCCTAGTATATGGTGTAATAGGTTATAAATTTTGTTGATTACTCCCTCAATCAAGGAGCACCAGCTGGACATGAATCAGCTGAGACACCAATTGGGCACGAATCAGGAGACTTTGGCTAAGGGATTGCCTAACCCCTTTATTGTGACCCTTGGCAGTTTTGATTTAGACTTAAGCTTTCCATTCCTTTTTAGGATAGTTCTTAACCATGTTTACGTCACTTAGACAATATCCCGATCACTTTAGGACACTTAGTTCACTAGGCACCCATGTAGGCCCGTTTAAACACTTCATCGGGCTTAATTTTTATATACATATATATATAACTTTTATTAGTATTATTATTATTATTGCATGCATTCGATAATTATATTTATTTTGTTTATTCATTTTCATTTTTTACCTTTTATTTGTTCATCATTATCATTGTCATTATTATTATTATTACTATTTTTATTATTTTATTTTATTTTATTTATTCACTCATTTAATAGGAAATTGCTCGAATTGTTTAGACTCCAAAATGTGCAAATAACCCTTGATTGGATGGTGGAATTATATAACCTGGTTTCTCTTTCTTGGCTTTTAAAATCGTATTTCGTTTTATTATCAATCTCATAATTTTTATCAGTTTCTTATCTTTTCTTTTACCCTTTTTAAATTTTATTTTATTATGTTTTGCATGAGGAGCACCGGAATTTCTCAAGAAGGATCCTAGGCACCAAGGTCTCAGAGACTGCTAGGAAGAAATCTCTATGCATAGTCGCACATGGGAGGGATGACACAAAGAATGCCACTCAAGAAGAATGACACATGTGAACTGCCACTGAAGAATGATCCACATACACGACTGTAATGCTCCAAGGGTTGCATTATTGTTTGAAAGGCATTGACACGTGGAGAGTCATGTAGGCTCCATTGGGAAGACAACACGCAGCCTGGTGATGTGGGTCTAGGACAGCACGCAGGCTTCATGAAGCAAAAGAACAAACAACCGCCACCTTGAGAGATCTTTACACGTCGCCGCTCCAAAGATGCCAGCTGTAGACCCTCAATTTTGTCCCTTTAGCACATGTCTTTAAAATTCGTTTTCAATGCTCCACAATAGTTCCTTGGTGGCCCATGGCTACTCATACCACTTACCTTTTTCTGAGTCACCTCGGAGATTTTGGTTGAGGGATTATTTGATCCCTTATTGTGACCCTTGGCAGCCCTAACTTAGACTTAGGCTTTTCTTGTTTTTTTAGGATAGCTTTTAGATACACTTGGCCCATTAGGCACTACCCTAGGCCCACTTAGTCTCACCTTAGGCCCGTTTAGGCACACTAGGCCTACGAAGACTTTTATTTTATTTTATTTTATTTTATTTATTTATTTATTTATTTTGTTTTTAATTTTAATTTTATGATTATCATTCACTTTTTATTGGTTATCTTCCTCTTTATATTATTTTCCTTAACTTATTTATTTATTTATTATTTTTACCATTCTTTAATTTATTTACTTATTTATCTATTCATGCAATTATTTAACTTCAAAAATTTCATGTTTTTGCAAGGAAACTTACCATTGGAGTTTAAGGAAGACGGGACTCTCCTTGGAAGGTTTTGGAGGGGAATTTGAAATTGGGAAGATTGCTTTTGATTGGAGGATTTAAAAAAAGAAGAGAAGAAGAAAGGAAGGAGGAGAATTTTCCTTTTTGGAAACAAATTTAGGTCTTGAGGGGTGATCTATATAGGTGAGAAAAGGAAAAGAATAGGAGGATTTTTTCTTGGGGGGCAGAGCACACGGAATTTTGGAAAAAAGCAAGGGACTTCGAACGGAGATCGGGCTGTCATTTAATCATCAAGAGAGGATTTTCTCTTTCACTTCAAAGGTTAGTTTTCTATATAGTACTTTTATTTAGCCTAGATTTTTTTTTTTTTTTTTTTTTTTGGAAATTTTAGTTTTTGATTAATTCTTTGTGTTAAAGTTTATATTATTTTCTTTTTAAATCCCCAATTAGTTTAATTCTAATCTATCTTTTAGTTTAAGTTTGTTAATGATTTTAATTCTTAAGTTTAAATAATCATATTGAATAAAGTTTGTATTTTTAATCCCAATTAGTTTGATTTCAATTCGTTTTTAATTTAAATGCATTAGTTGATCTTAATTCTTTGTTTTAAATAATCACGTTAAATAAAGTTTGTATTTTTAATCCCAATTAATTTGATTTCAATTCGTTTTTTAGTTTAAATGTATTTTGTTGATCTTAATTCTTTAGTTTAAATAATCATATCGAATAAAGTTTGTATTTTTAATCCCAATTAGTTTGATTTTAATTTGTTTTTTAGTTTAAATGTATTTTGTTGATCTTAATTCTTTGTTTTAAATAATCACGTTAAATAAAGTTTGTATTTTTAATCCCAATTAATTTGATTTCAATTCGTTTTTTAGTTTAAATGTATTTTGTTGATCTTAATTCTTTAGTTTAAATAATCATATCGAATAAAGTTTGTATTTTTAATCCCAATTAGTTTGATTTTAATTTTTTTTTTAGTTTAAATGTATTTTGTTGATCTTAATTCTTGACTTTAAATAATCACGTTAAATAAAGTTTATGTTTTTAATCTCAATTAGTTTGATTCCAATTCGTCTTTAGTTTAAATACATTTTATTGATCTTAATTCTTAAGTTTAAATAATCATATCGAATAAAGTTTGTATTTTTAATCCCAATTAGTTTGATTTTAACTTGTTTTTTAGTTTAAATGTACTTTGTTGATTTTAATTCTTAAGTTTAAATAATTGTATTGAATAAAGTTTGTATTTTTAATCCCAATTAGTTTGATTTCAATTCATTTTTAATTTAAATGCATTAGTTGATCTTAATTCTTTGTTTTAAATAATCACGTTAAATAAAGCTTGTATTTTTAATCCCAATTAATTTGATTTCAATTCGTTTTTTTAGTTTAAATATATTTTGTTGATTTTAATTCTTGACTTTTAATAATCACGTTAAATAAAGTTTGTGTTTTTAATCTCAATTAGTTTGATTTCAATTCGTTTTTAGTTTAAATACATTTTGTTGATCTTAATTCTTAAGTTTAAATAATCATATCGAATAAATTTTGTATTTTTAATCCCAATTAATTTGATTTTAATTTGTTTTTAGTTTAAATGTATTTTGTTGATTTTAATTCTTTACTTTAAATAATCACGTTAAATAAAGTTTGTGTTTTTAATCTCAATTAGTTTGATTTCAATTCGTTTTTAGTTTAAATGCATTAGTTGATCTTAATTCTTAAGTTTAAATAATTATGTTAGATAAAGTTCATGTTTTTAATCCCAAAATAGTTTATTTTTAATTTATTTGTTAGTTTAAATATGTATGTGATTTTAATTTATTAGTTTAAATAATCATGTTAGATAAAGTTTATATTTTTTTTTTAATTCTAAATTAGTTCAATTTTAACCTATCTTTTAGTTTAAGTATATTTGTGATTTTAATTCATTAGTTTAAATAATCTTGTTAGATAAAGTTCATATTTGAAATTCCGATTTAGTTTAGCTTTTATTTATTTTTAATTTGGATGTGTTTGTAATTGTAATTTAGTAGTTTAATTAATCTTATTAAATAAAGTTCATGTTTTTAATTACAATTTAATTTAGTTTTAATTTGTTCTTCACTTGTATGTGTTTGTGATTTGAATACATTAGTTTAATTAATCCCGTTAGATAAAGTTTAATCTTGATTTAATTTATTTTTTTAGTCTAGAGGCATTTATGTGTTTAGTTAATCTTATGTTAATTATGGATTGTTATTCTCAATTTATGCGCTTCTTGAATCCTTGTTGCTAATTCTTGATGGATATTTCATTAGCTTATTTGATCTAAATATTAATAATTTATTGCTTTGATAGTTTCCTTTTTGTTCAAAGGCCATTGGAAAATCATGAAGATTGGCCTCTACCATCACTATTATCATTTTTGTTAATTACTAAAAAAAATTTTACTTTGAGGTTTCATTTTTGTTTTGTTGGGTATTTTATTTCTTATATTTTATTTTTTCCAAATTAATTCCTCTTATTTTAAAATAAAATACTTTTCTCAAAAAAATCATTTTAAAAATCTATTTCAAAAACTCATTTAGAGTCCTCAGGATCAAAATCTCTTTTTTTTTTTTTTATTTAAAAATAATATGCAACCATATCTTGTTCGGTTTGCATCCTTCTCGGTTTTCAACAAAAATTTTGGTTTTGAACAAAAACACGAATCAAAGCTTGTGGTCCCAAATAATGGGATGATTCTGGGCTAAATTCGTGTATATCAATTGGGGAATTGGTGAAACCCCTACATAAGAAAATCTTTTCAAAAATTATTTTTGTTGCCATTTTTGTCACTTGTTGAAATTATGTCTATCTTTTTTAGGAATTGTATATAAGATGTGTGTGATAATTAATGTTTTCATAAACTTTGATAATTTTTGTTATGCTAATTAGATAACAAGCATGCTAGGGTTTCTATATTTTATTATTATCTAATCCCTCATGTCTTATGGGAGCGCATTGTAAGTTATTTATGCTATCCAGGTACGCCCCCCCTATCGCCTACTTTCTAAATTTTGTAAACAATCGTGTCACTATGAAGTATGCATATGTTTGATAATCCTTAGGTGTTTAGATGTATGTTTGATTCACTATGATTAAATACATGTTGTGTGTTATACTTCTATACTAACTCTGATGTTTTATGATAGCGCTTGAGAAGCGGTCCGGGTACGCATCCTAACCTTTCTTTTATGGCAATTTGATCTTGTTTAGCATGCAAATCTTTTGAAATCACCTAGCCTACTTAGGTATCCATAATTAACCGATTAATTGCCATATTCCCCTTAACTTAATTAGTAGAGACCTCTTTAGGGCTTAGAGGGGTGCTACCTCCTAGAGGTACCTTCCCAATAAGTAACCTGATCCCCGGACCAAGACTTGGGTTTTCAAAGACACGCTTTTCCAAAAATTATGGAGTCATTTTTTTTAGGGTTTTTCTTTCTTGTTTTATTTTCCCTTCAAAAATAAAAATAAAATAAGTGGCGACTCCAACTTTTTTTCAAAAAATCAATTTTTCACAAATAAATAAAAAAGCGAGTCTCGCCGATCGAGTGGGGACGCACGTGAAAAATGCGGGTCCACACCAGCACGCTGCAATGAGGACACCCACAACCATTTAGAGCACTCTCCAATAGAAGCAAGGGGAACACGCTCTCACAGAACGACTTCAAGATTCCGTTACAAAAAGCAGGGCCAGCTGGAACCTTTAGGGGCTGCACTTTCCTCTACGTCAAAAGCTGGGACCCATGTCAAGCATAAAGGTAACCGGTTCTACTTCAGTTCGTCAGGGTCTTCATTTCGATCACGAAGTTCCCCGAGCCTGGAAGACCTTCCCAGATCCGTTGTGGCTGAGATTCTCGGCGACGTAGCGAGTTTTGTTTTTGGTGAAGTTGAGTCATAGCGAGAACGGCAACAATGGTGGCTGGTGATAGGCAAACAAGGCGGTGTTTATGGAGTTCACTCCCCGCCGACCGTATCGCCACGAGGACGTCATCGCCAGCACCATCACCAGCCGTTCTGACGGGAGGTCCCACTCGAAGCCAAATAAGTGTGATCTCTTTAGCATAAAATCCAGCATGTTGAATCCGCCTTCGAACTGGTTTCTCCTCGAGGATAACTCCACCAGCATGATCTCTGCTACTGCAGTTTCTGATTCCGGCTCGGCCTCGCTTAGAGGCTCGAAAATAATGCTCTCCAAAGTCGCCTTGCCCAAACTGAATTGAATGCTAGCAGCCATTACCGGAATGAATGAAGATTCATGCCGAAAAATCCTGACCCGGCGTAGAGGACAGTCGACACGAGACCTGAACCAAATATCGACATAATCGACATGAAAGAATCGACGTTAAAGCATAGATGGAATCTGTTTGGTTTGAGAGACCTATGCCAGAGACCAAAAAGCCCACCTCCACGCATTGGCCATGGGAAAAGAAGAGAAATCTTGATTCGTCGATCTTACAAAGCTACCGGAATGTTCTTTGCCTTTCTTCGGCAAAACGTGCATTAAAATGTGAATGTTCCAGTACGTGGTGGTGCAAGATAAGGTTCCCACAATTTCCAGCCTGATCAATCCAATCAACGGCAAATGATGCGACCACTAGATGTAGACGCTTACCAAACCGGACACACGTATCGTTGGGAATCTCCAAGCGAGCCATACTTCCCATATCTACCTACATCTCCAAAAGGAAAAAAGAAAATATTCCATAAGGTAAGGCTGCCATATAAATTGAAGAGTGAATTTTCTGAAAAAAGAGGAGAAGAAAAAAGGAGCGCAAGTGAAGGATATTCGAGGAAGAGAGAATAGATTTTTTTTCTGGGAGCAGAGAGATCCACACGGAGAGAGGAGCCACCTTAACGCATCAAAGGCAGATTTTTTTTATAATACAGGTGAGTTTTTGAAACAGTTTTGATTATTTTTGTTCGTAATTCATAAGTCCATGCTAATTTTGTTTTAATCCATATGATAGTTAAAACGTGTTTATGAGTTTAATTTAATTAGTTTTATCTTAATTTACTCTTTAGTTTAGTTTTGTTATTGATTTTGATTTCTTAGTTTAATTAATTAATCTTTTTAGGTACAATTTAGGTTTCGATTTGGTTTATTAATTTATTCTATTCATAATTTTAATTCAATTGTTTGATTAAACCTTTAGAAAGATTGCATATTGTTTTTCCGATTTCGATTATTTCGATTTGATCCCTATTTAATTTTGATTGATTGCTTCGGATTGAAAACGTTTGAATTTTATTCATTCAGTTATTCATGTACTTACTACTCTTTTAATTACTTGTTATTCATTCATTTATTTGTTGATAAAATTGATTTCATGTTAGAAAATTCATTTTTTTTTAGTTTACTCTGATTTAGTTTGATTCATCTATTTAGTTCAAGTACATTTATAATTTTAATTCATTGATAAAATTGATTCTATGTTTGAAAGTTTGCGTTTTTAGGTTGCTTTAATTTAATTTGATTCATTATATTTAGTTTAGATATTTGTTATAGTTTAGTTCATTAATGAAATTGATCCCATGTTTGAAAGTTCCAGTTTTTAGTTTGCTTTGACTTAATAATTTATACTCATTATTTTAGGTGTTTGTTTTATAGTTTTAGTTTATTAATAAAATTGATCCCATGTTTGGAAGTCCATATTTTTAGTATTCTTTGATTTAATTTGATTCATTTTAATTAGTTTATGTGTTTTTATAATTTTATTTATTTATTGATAAAATTGATTCTTTATTTAAAAGTTCATGTTTTTAGTTTAATTTAGTCAAACTCGTTATAATTAGTTTAGGTACTTCTATAATTTTAGTTCCTTACCTGAATTGATCCTTTTTTTTAGTTTTTGTTTCAAAATTATTAATGTTAGATCCTGATCACCCTCATCTTAACTTATTGCTTTTAAAATCCTAGCGATTAGTTCATGAATCGATACTCCGCTAGTTTGTCTAATTTAGAATGCCTTGCCCGTTGCTTTAGTGATCCTTCATTTAATTTGATTTTGTTTCTGAGGCTTTTGGAAACTCATGAAGATTAGCCTCTATTCTCACCTTCAATTTTCTTGGTTGTCAAAAATTCTACTTTGTGATTTTGTTCTCTTTTGTTTTGCTTGGTATTTCGATTCATACACTTTATTGCTTTCAAATTAATTTCTTTATTTTTAAAATATAAAACTATTCTCAAAATCTCATTTTCCTTAAAAATCCGTTTTCAAAAATACATTTAGAGTTTCTTAAAGTCAAAAGATCCCCTTTACAATCCATTTCAAAAATTCATTTAGAGTTGTTAGGATCAAAATCTCATTTTTTAAAATAATGTGCAACCATGTTTTGATCGGTTCACATCTTTCAAATAAAATTACAGTTTTGAATAAAACACGAATCAAAGCTTGTGGTCCCAAATAAATGGGATAATTCTAGGCTAAATTTGTGTATATTAATTGGGGAATTGGTGAAACCCCTACATAAGAAAATCTTTTTCAAAAATTATTTTTGTTGCCACTTCTGTCACTTGTTGAAATTATGTCTATCTTCTTTTAGGAATTGTATACAAGATGAGTGTGATAATTAGTGTTTTCATATACTTTGATAATTTCTGCTATGCTAATTAGATAACGAGCATGCTAGGATTTCTATATTTTATTATTTATTATCTAACCCCTCATGTCTTATGGAGGCGCGTTGTAAGTTATCTATGTTATCCAGGTATGTCCCTATCCCCTACTTTCTAAATTTTGTAAACAATCATGTCACTGTGAAATATGCATATGTTTGATAATCTTAGGTGTTTAGATGTATGCTAGATTCGCTATGATTAAGTACATGTTGTGTGCTATACTTCTATACTAACTTTGATGTCTTGTGATAGCGCTTGAGAAGTGGTCCAGGTACGTACCCTAAATCTTCTTCATGATTGTGATTGGTTTTCCTGCTAAGCATGCTATTTTTCGAAATCACCTAGCCTACTTAGGTATCCATAATTAATCGGTTAATTGCTATATTCCCCTTAACTTAGTTAGTAGAGACCTCTTTAGGGCTTAGAGGGGTGCTACCTCCTAAAGGTACCTTCCCAATAAGTAACCTGATCCCCGGACCTAGACTCGGGTTTTTTAAAGACATGCTTTTCCAAAAATTATGGAGTCACATTTTAGGGTTTTTCTTTCTTGTTTTATTTTCCCTTTAAAATAAAAATAAAATAAGTGGCGGCTCCAAAAATTTTTCCAAAAATTAATTTTTCACAAATAAAAAGCGAGTCTCGCCGATCGAGTGGGGGCGCACGTGAAAAATGCGGGTCCACAATGGGTCAAAGATCAAACAAACCTTGGGCTAAAAAACTGACATGAATCATACAATCCTAGCTAGTATTCGACATGTATATACACTCAACAAGCCAAAATCAGAGTGCATACCTATGGTCCCCAGCCATGCGCTGCAAGGAAAAGATGAGGCAACAAACACAACCATGTAGTAGGTATTCGTGATCAAGCATCAAAGTTCACGCTTAAAGAGGAAGTGAATGGAAATGACGACACCCAATTATTTATTTCCTTACACATTCCCTTAAACAACAATTCACCAATTTCCAACATCAAATCAAACAAAACTTACTTGACCCCTAATGCCTCTAGCTCTGAAGTGGGTTTATTCTGATTCAGTTCAGAGCCCATTTTAAACTCTAAAGGAGGCCCACAAGTGCCTCGGAGCCTAACGGCTCAAGCCAAAACAAAAATAGGGGTCAAAACACACTAAAACGGGGCTGATCATGCAAGGACTATTGGGCCGGTTCCCGACCGGTTAACCCGGTTGAGAAAAAATTCTGAAATTTTAACAGTAGATTTCCCAAAGAATAAAGAATCCAAAAAAAGCAACGGCGCTCAATTCCGAGCCCGGATGAGGGAGAACTGGCTAAAACAAGGCAATGCGTTTATAAAACAGGGTTGGACATGCAGGACCTGTTGAACTGGTTCCCAACCAGAGTAATCGGTTAAGAAAAATTTTGAAATTTTAACAGTTTTTTCCCAAATAATAAATAATCCAAAAAAGGCAACGACGCTTAATTCCAAGCCCGGATGAGGGAGAATCGGTTAAAACAAAGTAACGCATTTATAAAATAGGGCTGGACATGCAAGACCTGTTGAACTGGTTCCCAACCAGTACAACCAGTTGAGAAAAATTATGAAATTTTAACAATAGATTCACCAAAGAATAAAGAATCCAAAAAAAGCAATGGAACTCAATTCTGAGCCCGGATGAGGGAGAACCAGTCAAAATAAGACAACGCGTTTATAAAACAGGGTTGGACATGTAGGACCTGTTGAACCGGTTTCCAATCAGTTCAACCGGGTGAGAAAAATTCTAAAATTTTAACAGTAGATTACCCAAATAATAAAGAATCCAACAAAAGCAATGGAGCTCAATTCTGAGCCTGGATGAGGGAGAATTGGTCAAAACAAGACAACGCATTTATAAAATAGAGCTGGACATGCAGGGCCTGTTGAACCGGTTCCCAACCAGTTCAACAGGTTGAGAAAAATTCTAAAATTTTAACAGTAAATTCCCTAAAGAATAAGAATCCAAAAAAATCAACGGCGCTCAATTCTGAGCATAGATGAGGGAGAACCAGTCAAAACAAGGCAATGCATTTATAAAACAGGGCTGGACATGTAAAACCTGTTAAATCGGTTCCCAACTAATTCAACTAGTTGAGAAAAATTCTGAAATTTTAACAGTAGATTCCCCAAAGAATAAAGAATCCAATAAAAGCAATGTCACTCAATTCTGAGCCTAGATAAAGGAGAACCGGCCAAAACAAGGCAATGTGTTTATAAAACGGGAGAATGATTCAAAATAGATTTTTAACATGAACAAAATCAAACGGGATCAATGGCATCAACTGAATGAATATCATGGCAAACACGCAAAGAACCAATTTCAACATAAAAATTTGTGGCCCTTTTCATCCACACCAATCAATAAAGCATTAAGCATTCTGGAACGATCAGAAAGAGGAACTGAATGCAAGCAAGAGTTCTATGAGGAACCAGAAATGTACTTGAAGAACTAGCCTTTGAGAGGTGCTCATTTAGCTTGCAAAGCTTCTCTAAACGTATCCGAGACCCCCCAAAAGTCTGAGGACCTCTTCACTTCACTCTGTCAAACCACTCACGAAAAGAAACCCTCCAAAAACCTCTTATAAAATTCCTTTCCCACGATTCCACAGAGTCTCTCCTCTTAGAAAAAGAAGAAGTCTCTTCAAATCTGATTTTTTTTTTTCCTCTTTTATAGTCCCAGACCTCCAGCCATCAAAGCCTCTTCGTTTTTCTCTCCTTCAAGCTCTGGAAAGAACTCTAGTCAGTCTCGAAATCAGCTTCCCCATTAACTCCCCTCCTTATTTTCCATGCAAGCTGACTATCTTAAGCTTTCAACTTGCTTTCCCACCAAGGATCCATATGGATTCATGGTGGGCTACAAGGAATCCAAAATAAAGCCCAAAATGGATCCAAAATATAGCCCAAAACTGATCTGGAGCCCATGGGCCCAAGCCATGTAGGAATTGGTTCCAAAATCAGTGCTCCATACAAGTTGACTTGATGAAACGATTGAACCGCAAGCCAACCGGTTGAGCCGGTTGAGAAAAATTTTGAAATTTTGACAGAATGTTCCTTGAAGAATAAGGAGTCCATCAAAAAATTGATGCGCGATTCCGAGGTTGGATGAGGGAGATATGATCAAAACAAGCACAAGTGCTCTGAATTCGGACCTGCTTCAATGAATTATGCCTAAACTGAAACTTTAGGAACCGGTCAAGCTGGTTGAGAAAAAAAATTTTGAAATTTTGAAAGAATGTTCCTTAAAGAATAAGGAGTCCATAAAAAAAACGGTGCACGATTCCGAGTTTGGATGAGGGAGATATGATCAAAACCAGCCCAAGTGCTCCGAATTCGAACCGACTCCTATGAATTCCAACTTAACTGAAATTTTTAGGGGGGCCCACTTCCTTCCCTATGGCATGATGTGAACAAATAGGGAAATTGGCCATGACGGAACTCCAAAATTAACTACACACCCGTACTACATTGGACCGCAAATGAACCTACAAAAGGCTCAGAAACTGATCAAGGCCAAAAGGGGGCCATGGCGGGGTCATATGAAAACATGGGTGCATATGACACCCATAGGATAAAATGCAAGTGTCAAGGGACAAAATTGAGGGTCTACAAATATGTCCTTTTTCAGTAGAGTGAATGAACGAGTGAGTCGCGAATGCAAAGTGCAAGCAATGAATGAGTGAAATGAACTTTAGTGAAGAATTCAAATGACCAACAATTTTGTCCCCACACAACCATAAAGAGGCTAAGGGAATGAGCCACATGACCGAATGACTAAAGGACCCAGGCACACTGCCGGAGAAAGCTAAAGGAATCTGGACACGGTGCCAAAAAGATAGGAGAAAGTTGGACGCTTTTCCGAGAGAAATATAAGATCCAGGTGCGATGTCGGAGAAAACAAAGGAAATCCGGGTGCGATACCGAGAAAGATAAAAGGAAACCAGACACGATGCCGGAAAATAGGGGATTCGAGCACGATGCCAAAGAGCTATCGGAATGACTAGGGGATCCGGGCACGATGCCAGAGAAAACAAAGGAAATCCGGACATGATACCAAAAATTAGGGGATTCGGGCACGATTCCGGAGAGCCATCGAAATGACTAGGGAATCAAGGCACGATGCTAGAGAGTAGCCGAAATGACTAGGGGATCCGGGCATGATGCCAGAGAGCCGTCGAAATGACTAGAGAATCCGGGCACAATGCCGGAGAGCTACCAAATGACTAGTGGATCCAGGCACGATGCTGGAGAGCCGCCGAAATGACTAGGGGATTCGGGCACGATGTTGGAGAGCCGCAAAATGATTAGGGGATCTGGGCACAAAGCGGAGAGCCGTCGAAATGACTAGGGGATCTGGGAACGATGTTGGAGAGTCGTGGAAATGACTAGGGGATCCTGGCATGATGCCGAAGAGCCGCCGAAATGACCAGGGGATCCGGGAATGATGCCGGAGAGCCGCCAAAATGACTAGGGGATCTGGGCACAATGCCGGAGAGCTGTGGAAATGACTAGGGGATTAGGAAATGATGCCAGAGAGTCGTCAAAATGACCAAGGGATTTGGGCACAATGTCGGAGAGCCATCGAAATGACCAGGGGATCTGGGCACGATGCCAGAGAGCCGTCGAAATGACCAGGGGATTTGGGCACAATGCCAGAGAGCCGTAGAATCACTAGGGGATTCGGGCACGATGACGGAGAGCTGTCGAATGACGAGGGGATTCGAGCACGATGCCGGAGAGTCGTCAAAATGACCAGGGGATCCGGGCATGATGCCGGAGAGCCACCGAAATGACTAGGGGATCCGGGCACGATGCTAGAGAGCCGTCGAATGACTAGGGGATTCGGGCACGATGTCGGAGAGTAGCAGAATGACTAGGGGATCTGGGCATGATGTTGGAGAGCTGCAAAAATGACTAGGAGATCCGAGCATGATTCCGAAAAGCCGCCGAAATGACCAGGGGATCCAGGCATGATGCTGGAGAGCCGCCAAAATGACCAGGGGATTTGGGTACAATGCCGAAGAGCCGCAGAAATGACTAGGGGATCCAGACATGATGCCGGAGAGCCGCCGAAATGACCAAAGGATTCAGGCACAATGCCGAAGAGCCGTCGAAATGACCAGGGGATCCAGGCACGATGCCAGAGAGCCGCAGAATGACTAGGGGATCCAGGCACGATGCTGGAGAGCTGCCGAATGACGAGGGGATCCAGGCACGATGCCGGAGAGTCGTCAAAATGACTAGGGGATCAAGACATGATGCCGAAGAGCCGCGGAAATGACTAGAGGATCAGGACATGATGCTAGAAAGCCGCTGAAATGACCAGGGGATCTAGGCATAATGCTAGAGAGCCGTCGAAATGACCAGGGGATCCCGGCACGATGCCAGAGAGCCGCAGAATGACTAGGGGATCCGGGCACGATGCTGGAGAGTTGTCGAATGACGAGGGGAATCGGGCATGATGCCGGAGAGCCGTGAAAATGACTAGGGGATTCGGGCACAATGTCGGAGAACCGCATAATGACTAGGGGATCTGGGCACAATAGCGGAGAGCCGCCGAAATGACTAGGGGATCCAAGCACGATGCCGGAGAGCCGTTGAAATGACCAGGGGATCCAAGCACGATGCGAGAGAGCCGCAGAATCACTAGGGGATCCGGGCACGATGCCAGAGAGCCGTCAAAATGACCAGGGGATCTGGGCACGATGCCGGAGAGCCACAGAAATGACTAGGGGATCCAGACATGATGTTGGAGAGCCATTGAATGACTAAGGGATCCAGGCACGATGGCAAAGAGCCGTCGAAATGACTAGGGGATTCGGGCATGATGTCAGAGAGCCGTAGAATGACTAGGGGATCTGGGCACAATAGTGGAGAGCCGTCGAAATGACTAGGGGATCTGGGCACGATGTCAGAGAACCGCGGAAATGACTAGGGGATTCTGGCATGATGCCGAAAAGCCTCCGAAATGACCAGGGGATTCGGGCATGATGCCGGAGAGCCGCCAAAATGACCAGGGGATCTGGGCACAATGCCGGAGAGCCGCAGAAATGACTAGGGGATCCGGACATGATGCCGAAGAGCCGCCGAAATGACCAGGGGATCTGGGCACAATGCCGGAGAGCCGTCGAAATGACCAGGGGATCCGGGCACGATGCCGGAGAGCTGTCGAATGACAAGGGGATCTGGGAACGATGCTAGAGAGCCGTCAAAATGACCAAGGGATCCGGGCACGATGCCGGAGTGCCACCGAAATGACTAGGGGATCCAGGCACGATGCTGGAGAGCCATCGAATGACTAAGGGATCCAGGCACGATGCCGAAGAGCAGCCGAAATGACTAGGGGATTCGGCACAATGTCGGAGAGCCGCAGAATGACTAAGGGATCTAGGCACAATAGCAGAGAGCCGCCGAAATGACTAGGGGATCTGGGCACGATGTCGGAGAGCCGCGGAAATGACTAGGGGATTCGGGCATGATGCCGAAAAGCCTCCGAAATGACCAAGGGATCCGGGCATGATGCCGGAGAGCTGCCAAAATGACCAGGGGATCTGGGCACAATGTCGGAGAGTCGTGGAAATGACTAGGGGATCCGGACATGATACCGGAGAGCCGCCGAAATGACTAGGGGATCTGGGCATAATGCCGGAGAGCCGTCGAAATGACCAAGGGATCCGGGCACGATGCCAGAGAGCCGCAGAATCACTAGGGGATCCAGGCACGATGCCGGAGAGCTGTCGAATGATAAGGGGATCTGGGAACGATGCCGGAGAGCCGTCAAAATGACCAAGGGATCCGGGCACGATGCTGGAGAGCCACCGAAATGACTAGGGGATCCGGGCACGATGCCAGAGAGCCGTCGAATGACTAGGGGATCCGGGCACGATGCCGAAGAGCAGCCGAAATGATTGGGGGATTCGGGCATGATGTCTGAGAGCCGCGGAAATGACTAGGGGATCCGGACATGATGCCGGAGAGCCGTCAAAATGACCAAGGGATCCGAGCACGATGCCGGAGAGCCACCGAAATGACTAGGGGATCCGGGCACGATGCCAGAGAGCCGTCCAATGACCAGGGGATCCGGGCACGATGCCGAAGAGCAGCCGAAATGACTAGGGGATTTGGGCACGATGTCGGAGAGCCGCGGAAATGACTAGGGGATCCTGACATGATGCCGAAAAGCCGCCGAAATGACCAGGGTATCCGGGGATGATATCGAAGAGCCGCCAAAATGACTAGGGGATCTGGGCACAATGCCGAAGAGCCGCGGAAATGACTAGGGGATACGGACATGATGCCGGAGAGCCGTCGAAATGACCAAGGGATCTGGGCACAATGCCGGAGAGCCATCGAACTGACCAGGGGATCCGGTCACGATGCCAAAGAGTCGCAGAATGACTAGAGGATCCGGGCACGATGCCGGAGAGTTGTCGAATGACGAGGGGATCCGGGCACGATGCCGGAGAGCGGTCAAAATGACTAGGGGATCCGGGCACGATGCCGGAGAGCCGTCAAATGACTAGGGGATCTGAGCACGATGCCGAAGAGTCGCCAAATGACCGGGGGATCCGGGCATGATGTCGGAGAGCCGCCGAATGACTAGAGGATCCGGGCATGATGCCAAATAGTCGTCGAATGACTAGGGGATTCAGGCATGCTTCCGGAGAGTTGCTGAATGACTAAAGGATCCGAGCACAATGCCGGAGAGCCGCAGAATGACTAGGGGATTCAGGCACGATGCTGGAGAGCCGTCGAATGACTAGGGGATCCGGGCACGATGCCGGAGAGCCGTTGAATGACTAGGGGATCAGGACACGATGTCGGAGAGTCGTCGAAATGACCTGGGTATCCGGGCATGATGCCGAAGAGCCGCGGAATGATTAGGGGATCCAGATACGATGTCGGAGAGCCACTAAATGACTAGGGGATCCGGGCACGATGTCGAAAAGCCGCCGAATGACTAGGAGATCCAGGCACGATGTCGGAGAGTCGCCGAATGACTAGAGGATCCGGGCAGGATGCCGGAGAGCTATCGAAATGACTAGGGGATCCGGGCACGATGCCGGAGAGCCGTCGAATGACTAAGGGATCTGAGCAAGATGCCGAAGAGCCACCGAAATGAAAGGAAACGAAAAGTAATGGCACCATGAAAGAGGGGGTATGCCCTAGTGTGGCGTCCGAAAAATGTTAATAAATGACTCAAATAAGCGAAAAGTCAAACCTGTCAATCATGATGAAAGAAATGGGGTATGCCCCAGTGTGGCATCAGAAAACGCCGACAAACAAGAAATGAATAACCCCACCAACAAGATAGAAATATGGGAGGTATGCCCATATATGACAACTCTTAAACGTGACCAAAGGCGCAAAGAAAGGATCATGCCCCAGTCTAAGGCATCAAAACCATGTTAGAAACCCACAACTACACATAGAGTCAAAGTAAAAATGTTGGAAATATCACAAACATCCATCTCTAAGGAAAAACCCTCCACTCTAATCCATAACATCCAATATCCACAAAAAAAAAAATTGATAAGGGTATGCCCCAATGTGTACATCTGAAACTTAAATATCTCAATGAAAACTCTGAAATACATCACTGAAGACCTAATCGTTTGAGCTAGCGAACAGGAAAATGAATGGGGTATGCCCCGGTGTGCACATCCCTGTTGGGTCAATGAATACCTTGAATTTGATCTCAGGTTAGCTCCCAAAAGCACTCTACTGTATGAAGAAACCAAGCTGAATATGGGGCTTACTCAAACTCTGATATCCAAAACATCTCTAGGTGAAACGGACTGCCTGCATACATGTGTAAGAGCCGAAGCCAGCATGCAAGGATGGAGGTATGCCCCAGTATGAACATGTCAAAGCATCAAGCAAAGGCGCCCTCAACGGTCCCAACTCTCTGTATCATCTGCCTCTAATCATAGACCTGAGGCAAGCAAACTGAATGGAAAGGCAATATGTGATCCTCAATATTCCCCGAAGCAATGGAGACCTATCGACATCCCGTACTCAATCAGTAGATGGAGCTTGTCCGAATGAACCGCGTCGAAGCAAACACGAGATCTCATGGCCTCAGGGTGGTCTTACGACTAGGACCGTAATGTAGGCCAGGGGTGAAGGTGAATGAAATGATGGGAAATAAAGGCCCAAATACCCAATAACTAAATGTCAAACCCCTGTAAGCAATGCCAAATATCATAGAATCATGTGAGCAAGGTGACTCAACCTACATCCAAATGAATTATGTCAAACGATAGGTGATGTGCACCAAAGAACTCGTCGTTCATAAAGCGATATGACGTTCGATGAGGATAGAAGACAAAAAAGGATAAGACAAATGATGAATGGGTGTAGTAAAAAATGGATGAACAAGTTGGGATAGAAATGTAGCAATGTGTGATAACGATGAACAACTCATCCCAAGAACGCCAGACCAAAACAAGTCACTATAAGATGGGAAAGGTGATGTAAATAATGATCCAGGGGACCGAGTGCCAAAGAAACCCAAACCTCACTCTCAATGTGTCACCTAGATCCATGGAGAAGGATCATACAATGCTCTTACCCAACTCTCAGAGGAATAATAAATCTCTCAAACACAAATGACCTCCGATGATCGTATAACAACAAATACCAAACAAACACTTTTTTTTTAATTTTGAATTTTGAATTTTGTTTTTTTTTTTTTTTTTTTTTTTTTTTTGCGTCGAACAACCAAAGCTACCTGAATGCCACACTATCATAGTCCAACCAAAAGAACCTCAAATCTCTCATCCCAAATGGTCCCCCCTCAACCTAAGAATCCTGGATAAAAGCCTACAAGTGGAATGAAGTGTGTGACAGGCCTGACCTGTAGCTCCGGGACAAGAGTGTGTCATCATCACATAAGAGAAAACATAAGCAAATAGAGTCGAGATGATAGAAGCAGAACTCAAAGGCAGACGAAATGAAAATGAACAATGGACGAAAGAAGAAACCATGAATGACTAAAGAACACATGAACAATGACACAAAGCTCACGATACTCACAGATCCAATCAATAAATGCAAAGCACATAGGGGCAGGCCCCCAACCCAAGTGAGAAAAGGTATGCAAGGCTAAGTGAATGAATAGGCCATAACAAACTGCATGAGGCTCAATAGGCTAGCAATAGGATATATCAATGTGTGGATGTGCAACAAGGAAAATGGCTACTAAAAAATGATGGCCACCCATCCTCTGACCATGATCTCACGCATAAAACTTCTTCAGCTGATCCACATTGACTGGCTCCGTAAACTGATTTCCCTTTAGGTCCGTCAGCCAGGCGGCTCCCTCTTGGATCAAATCTCGAATAACATAAGGCCCGCTCCAAGTCGGTCTAAACTTGCCTCTAGGGTCACTGATCAATCCCTTGAGGACTTTCAAGACTAAGTCACCCTTCTGAAATTTCCTAGGCTTAACTCTCTTTCTGAATGCACGAGTCATCTTCCTCTGATAAGCCTGAACATGATTTGCTGCACTCAATCTCCTCTCATTTAGAAGGTTAAGTTGGTCATAACGAGACTGAGCCCACTCAGTCTCAGATATCTGCTGCTCTAATGCTACTCTCAAGGATCCCATCTCAATCTCAATAGGCAACACTGCCTCCATACCATACACCAAAGAATACGGGGTAGCCCCGGTAGAAGTATGAAAAGATGTACGATAAGCCCATAATGCAAAAGGAAGCTTCTCTGACCAATCCCGAGAAGTCTCGACTATCTTTCTCAAAATCCTCTTAATATTTTTATTTGTGGCCTCAACTGCCCCATTAGTCTACGACCTGTATGCAGACAATCTGTGATGTTGAATTCCATACTCTTGAATCAATGTATCCACCTCGCCCCTGAAATGCACCCCTCTGTCGGAAATCAGCTCGTGGGGGACCCCATATCAGTAGATAATATGCAACCTGATGAATTTGGCCACCCTGGCCACTATCAATCTAGCATAAGAAGCAACTTCCACCCACTTGGTGAAATAATCAACTGCAACTAAGATGTACTCATGCCCGCTAGAAGACTTGGGCGAGATCTTTCCAATAACATTAATACCCCACACTGAAAATGGCCAAGGGGATGTGAGTACATGCAACTCCGAAGGTGGCACGTGAATGAGATCACCGTGCATCTGGCACTCTGGGCACCTCTGAACGAATTGGCAACAATCTGCCTCCATGGTCAACCAGAAATAACCTGTCCTTATAATCTTTCGAGCCAACATATATCCTCCCATGTGTGGGCCACAAACTCTTGCATGAACTTCTCTCATCACTCGATTTGTAGAGGCATGATCTAAACATAACAATAATAAGCCCTCGGGCGATCGTTTGTACAAGGACTCTGATTACTACCCAAAAAGTGCTATTTTGCGCCTTTAATTCATTATGTTTTAAGCACTTTTATGTAGTAGTTCTCCATTTTTATTCCAATTGGCATGTTAAGGACCTAGAAATGACTTCTAATCATATTTGTGGCTAGTTTTAGTGTTTTGACAGCTTTTTGGTTCATTAAGACAAGCCAAGTAAAGGAGTGAAGCAAAGAGGAAAACAGAGTGAAGAAAATAGAGGACAATAGCTGTAGTCTTCCTTCGCACTTTTGGAGCGCTTCTCGAAGTCCATTTTCTCCATGCTATATACCATTTCAAAGCTAAGGAAGTCAAGAATCCAACGCTTCAAACCGTGTATGATTTGAAGCTAAAATGAGGAAGATATGGCCTTCGGAAGACAACTTCATCAAGTTGAGGGAGAATTTCGCACCACCAGCCCATGCAAGTGCGAATTTCGCACCATGTATTATCGTTCATGCGACTTTGGTGCGAAATCTCCTCTGTTCTGCCGACTCCACATGAGATCTTTTCTTTTGTATTTTTTGATGTAAATTCCTTTCTTATCCTTGTAATTAGCCAATCACAGGCTTTTCTTTGTAAAGACTATAAGAGGAGTGGAAATCATCTCTCGAAAAATATATTGTATATTTTACACTTAGTAAAATTTTCCTCTCGGGAAGAAATGCAGAGTTCTCTTTGCTTTCCTTTTCTCTTTTCTATTTTCTTTTTCTTGGAAGCCAAACAACCTCTGAGGATGTTTTCCCAGAGGATAAGAGGCTAAACCTTTGGTTTCTTAGAGTAAAGGAAGCTAGGTGAAAAGTCCAGATGCTAAAGTGGAAAACTCTCGTGCATTAAATACAGGTAGTTGGAGTTCATAAATGGCTTTTAAATCTAAAGTTTTGCTTTAAATCCCTTAGAATCACTTTGAATGGCCAATACATGATAAGCTTTTAGGTCTCTGTGGATACTTATTGCTAGATCCACATCAGACCATTAGTTATCATGTACGAACCATTGGAAAGTGGCTCAAGGTGAAGACCCATAGTGTCTAAAGCCATTAATGGAACTTGACTACCATTTCTATTGACTTTTTATGGATTAAATCTTCATTTTTAAACCTATACCGGTTCGGGAAACAACCATCCTTTATGTTGTTTTCCCCAATACGAGGAGAAAAATCCGGAATTTCCCACTTTGCATTCTGAACTTGATCTTAGCAACCTTTAGCTCCGGGAGACTTTCTTTCTTCCATTTTTATAAAGTTCTATGTTAGTTTAGTTTCAAATACCACTTTCAAAACAAATTTTATTTTCTTTTAAACTTTAAGTTTTTGATAAAGGAAATCATCAGATTCAATTTCTAATCTCGAGTCTATCACTGGTAGAGTGAAAACCCATCCCAGAGTTCGACCCTAGAGCTGCTATACTATAGTAGCTTTGCTACACTAGTATGAGGTCATAGGTTTATAAATATTTTTTATTAAAATACCCAACTGGGCACGAATCAAACTCTCCACAAATCACGAATCTAGTGGCTAGCTACCTCAAAGCTCTCCTATCCTTGGTTGAGACTGACTCAGGGTAAGCACCACATAACAGGAACTGATAAATGTCATGATACCAGGGCAGCTCATCATGGTCCTCAATATCCCCAATCAAACAACAGTAAGCTGGTGCGGACCTAGTCTCAATCAGTAATGGTCGCATAGTCACTCCCATAGGAATCTCAATCACAGAAGATAAGGTGGCTAACGCATCAGCAAACTGATTTTCTTTCCTAGGCAGATAGATGTATATATCTCAACTCCTCAAACCTATCAACCAACAAATCCAAATAAACATGATAGGGCTTCAACTTCTCATCCTGAGTCTTCCAAATACCCTAAGTCTACTGAATAACCAAGTTGGAATCCTCGTGGATCTCCAACTGTTTGACTCCAAGGTCTAGCGCAGTCTCTAGACCTGTGATGAACGCCTCATACTCAACAATATTATTCATCAGTCGATGATGATTAGAGAATGCCAACCGGATTTATATGGGAATATGATCACCCTAAGGTGATATCAATAGGATGCCGATACTAAATCCCGACGGATTGGCTGTACCATCAAAGTACAACCACCATCCTGCAATACTGGTCACTGAGACAAACTGCTCATCAGGGAAATCATCGTTAATCGGTTTGTCCTCAGATACGAGCAAAGAAGCCAAATGATCTACAACAATGCTCCCTTTTACTGACTTCTGTGTAACATACAGAATATCAAACTCTGTCAACAGCACCAACCATCTCATGAGCCTACCAGTCAAGACAGGCCTGTCAAACAAATATCTAAATGGATCCAATCGCGAGACCAATAATATGGAATACTCTATTACATAGTGCCTCAGCCTCCTGGTGGCCCAAACCAATGCTAAATATAAGCGCTCAATCATAATGTATTTGTACTCATACTCCAGCATCCTCTTACTCAAATAATAAATGGCTCGTTCATTCCCTAAATCATCGAGCTAAGCAAACATGCATCCCAAAGCCATGTTTGAAATGGACAAGTACAGAAACAGAGGCTACCTCGGTGTGGGAGGCACTAAAATTGGAGGAGAGATGAGACACTCTTTAATCTTCTCGAAAGCACGCTGGCAATCATCATTCCAAATTGTAGGCTGGTTCTTCCTTAGAAGACGGAAAATAGGCTCGCATATGTCTATCAATCTAGCAATGAAACAACTGATATAATGTAATCTACCAAGAAAGTCTCTAATCTCTCTCTTAGTCCTTGGAGCAAGCATGTCAAGTATGACTTTGATATTTTCGGGATCAACCTCTATACCATGCTTACTGACGATGTGTCCTAGTAATTTCCCAGAAGTTACCCTAAAGGTACACTTTTTAGGATTCAATCTCAGCCTGAATTGTCGGATCCTCTTAAAGAATCTCCGTAGTGCTGCTAAGTGATCTGCCCTGTCTCGGGACTTCACTATCATGTCATCCATATATACCTCGACGTCCTCGACGTCTCTATGCATCATGTCATGGAATAAAGTAGTAACATCTCTCTGATAAGTGGCTCCCGCATTCTTCAATCTGAATGGCATAACCCGGTAGTAGTAAGTACCCCACTCAATGATGAAAGAAGTCTTCTCCATATCCTCTAGAGCCATCAGAATCTGATTATACCTAAAAAATCCATCCATGAAGGACAACATCGAATGCTCTACAGTGTTGTTAATTAGCATATCAATGTACGGGATAGGAAAATCATCCTTAGGACTAGCCTTGTTCAGATCTCAGAAGTCAACACAAACTCTAACCTTGTCGTTCTTTTTGGGAACAGGGACGACATTAGCCAGCCACTCAGGATACTCAACCACTGATAAGAAGCCAACACTGAGTTGCTTCTGAATCTCCTATTTCACCTACAAACTCCATCGAGGGTGTAGTCTCCTCAATTTCTGCTTAACTAGCCTAGCATGTGGCAAAATGGGCAAGTGATGCTGAACTATAGTGGGGTCAAGGCCCGGCATGTCCTCATATGACCATACAAATACATCCAAATATGACCTGAGCAGGTCAATCAATCTACTTCTCTCATCAGGAGATATGGAAGAGTGAATCCTAAGCTCCCTAGGTTGGTCAGGTGCCCCAAAATCTATCAACTTAGTGCTACCAGAAATGAATGTAACTATCCTGTCCTCCGTATCTGAATCAGAATCACACTCTGGCTGACCACTCGATGGGTCATCTGTGTCTCCCACATCATCAACATCGCATACATGTGATGTGGGTGCTGGTGGTGCAATAAAAGGAAAATGTTGTGACTTAGGCAAATACTCGAAAATACTCATGTCATTATTACCATAAAAAATGTCATCAAAGCGGGTGATAAACCGGGACATAGTGTCAAAAGAAAGAGATGGGTCCACAGAGTCGGACGCTCCCTTAACAGAAACAGTATCATGAGTAATATTAGTAGCAACAAGTCCATCACCATCAAACTCAAGCATAGAAATCCCAAACACATCAAAAGCGAATCGAGGCCCAAGTGGGGAAGCATCCAGAATGCGGCCAGTGCCGATCATGTCCATCTCGTCCATATAAGTATCAGGCAAAATCATACCATCGGAACCATCTCCCAAATCCATAGGCAGGTCATAGTCAGGGATCTCCTCAGGAAAGCATATGGAAAACACATTGTCTCAATCTGGTAATGGGGATGTAACTATCATGGCCTCGGGTGGCTCGGTGGTCTCATAACTCAAACACATCTATCCTAGGGCCTGCTGAATGCCCTGAATCTCAACTACCTTAGGAACACGGTCAACTCCTTCTGTGCGGGGTGCATGCTCTGATCCTCTGGTAAAATAGTCAGCCAACTGAAAAGTGTATGGGCGAATGGGGTAATCAAATGGAACCCCGAACAAGCAAGCTCTCACCCTATCCTAGCGCAGTCGCGCTAGGTGTCGTGCATCCTCCTCAAAAGGAGTGTAACCCAATCCATATGGTATGTCATGATCAACTGTGAAAGCAAACTTGCGTGGCCCCTACTAGTGGTGACCCAATCCCAAGCCAGGCATATAGGACATGACTCTCATCATACTGAGTACCAGAGTGCTGTTGTACTAATCAAAAGACATAGGTACCATGTCTCTGTTGTCATCCTCTAAACTGACAACCTGAACCTCGTCAAAAGTAAATCCGGTCAAGTGCAAGTCATCCTCACTGTGACTAATCTGTAACACTGGCTCGGAAGAGGTAACAACGTCTTTGTTAGACTGTATCGTGATAATGCGCCCCTCGTGTATGAACTTCACCTTTTGATGAAGGGAAGATGGTATGGTACAAGCCTCATGAATCCAAGGACGACTAAGAAGCATGTTAAAGGATGACTGAATCCTTAGAACCTAGAAAAACACTAAGTATCTGACTGGCCCAATCATAACGTGTGCAGTGAGAGTACCCATAACTGTCCTCTAAGTCCCGTCATAAGCTCTGATGGTATGTGTAGATGGACCAAAATTAGATGGAGAAAAGCCAAGAGCAATGGCAGTAACTAATGGACATACGTTCAGGGCGGAGCCGTTGTCCAGCAGGACAGATGGCACCCGACGACCTGAACAAGCAACATCAATGAATAAGGGTCGAACATGATCTGACCCCTTAGGTGGTAAATCATCATCTGAAAATACAATGCATGTAGCTCTATCAGCTGTCAGAAAGTGAATCAGTCCCTTAGGGGTAGTAGCAGTGTCAACTATGATCTAACTAAGAGCTTTGATCAAGACATCTCTATGTGTGCTGGACGAGGCTAAGAGGCTCCAAATGGATATGCGAGCCTGTGTGGTGCGCAGCCAGCGCAATATCTTATCATCCTCTCTCTGAACATCCTCTCTAGAATTTGTGCTAGCAAAAGGCCTATCAACGAGTGGAGGCTGAGCTACTCTCCCACTCCGTGTAACAATCTGAACATCTCTATGAATGGGCCCATACTCTTCCGGGAACACAATGAAGGGTGTCATGGGAGGAACATGCTGTAAGTATACCGGCGATACTGCTATTTGTCGGGAATTTCATCTAGGATAAATTTGAATGGCTTAGGAACCTGCTGTCCATGGATATATCCACTAAAATCTGAGTCCTCGTACAGATTAATAGGCTAAGGAGCCTTCCGTCCCATCCCATCATGAATATCTCATCTCCTGAAAACTCAATCAAATGTATGCCCCCTGGGGGTGGAGGTACAGCTCTAATGTCATGAGTAGGTAGTGGGTTTGTAGTCACTACAGGGCGTCCTAAATCAACCAAACCCTGATCAATCAAGTCCTGAATGGCATGCCTCAGCATCACACAATTGTCTGTATCATGGTCAACTCTCTGATGGTAGGCATAGTGAAGATCTGTCCTGAATCCTGGTGGGATAGGATGTGGTGGTGGTTTGGGTGGTAGTGGAGCAATCCAAGCCCCCTCAACCAATCTCTGAAATGCTCGGCTCAAAGGCATCCCTAGCTGTGTAAACTACCTAGCCGACCTCGATGGAGACGATGCTCTATACTGCTGATGGAACTGTACAGGTGGCTTCTGAGGAGCCTGTGTAACATATACCGGCTACGGTGTCGGATGTAGATAAGTAGGCCCTGCCGGCCTATAGGGAGTAGCTGGTCTGTACCGATTCTGTTGTATCATCTTGTGGACCCGCATTTTTCACGTGTGTCCCCACTCTATCGGCAAGACTCTCTTTTTATTTGTGAAAAATTATTTAGTTTTGGAAAAGTTGGAGCCGCCACTTATTTTATTTTTATTTTAAAGGGAAAATAAAACAAGAAAGAAAAACCCTAACTATGACTCCATAATTTTTGGAAAAAGCATGTCTTTGAAAAACCCAAGTCTAGGTCCGGGGATCAGGTTACTTATTGTGAAGGTACTTCTAGGAGGTAGCACCCCTCTAAGCCCTAAAAAGGTCTCTACTAACAAAGTTAAGGGAAGTGTGGCCATTAATCAGTTAATTATGGATACCTAAGTAGGTTAGGTGATTTCAAATATTGCATGCCTACCAAGAAAACAAACCATAAGAGAGAGTCGAAGTGCGTACCTAAACGACTTCTCAAGCGCTATCATACAACATAAGAGTTAGTGTAGAAATCTATCACACAACATATGTCTTATCTGGGCAAATCTAATATATATTTAAACACCCAAGAATCACATCATGCATGGATGTAGTCACCAATAGCATACGTGTCTATAGAATTCTCAAAAAAGATGAGAAGGAGCGTACCTGGATAACAAGCTAAAGCGCCTTTATGGGAAGCAAGGTTAACCCAATAACAAATATAAAACAAATTCAAGCATATCTCCAAGAGGAATCGAAATCAATTAAATACCAAACAATCATCTTTAAAATCAATAGTAGTGGAGATATCAAGAATGTAGGACCCCCCCACCAAAGTCCATATTACTTTTGCATGAATTGATTCAATGAATTCCATTGTTTGGAATCATGAAGTTTGTTCATGCTTAAGAAAATCGAGAAAAATCAAGAAAATCGGTTGAAAATCAAATAAAATAGTGAAAATGCATGCCAGAAGGAAAATGGTAGCAAGAGTGTGTTAGAATATGGATTTTATACCTAGAAAGGACCTAAGATGAATTTTTCAAAGCCGGGAATGTTTAGTTGAACAATGGTTCAAAAATTCAATTTAAAACAATAAGTTCCCAATCAAAGAAGCAAATAGAGGAGAAGGTGTGTATAGCAAGGTTGCCATGAAGTGAAGCCAGGAAATTCTGGATAAAAGAGACCAATTCACTGCAAGAGTGTTCAACTGTCAAATGCTTCAACTTAAAAGACATCTTGATTTGTAAGCTCAATTGGATTCTCCTCAACAAAAGTCAAATACTGAATTGAAGGTTCAAAATTTCCAATTTACTGCATTGTTGTATTTCCTGCATTTTGTGTTATTTCCCACAACCGAGACTTGGTTCAGCAGTATTGTCGGAGTTTGCTTTTTGATTGTAGGCGGAAATGGATCCGGCGAATCGTGAGTATCTGACGAGCCAAGCTATCCAGGTGGAGTGAGAATCGTTGGCCACAGATGCTATCCGGATAAGCGTTATCGAAGGATCCAGACATGTCTACCCGGGGAAGTTGAATCGTCCTCCTCTCCTATTGTGCAAATTTCGCACAAGCCTGGAGCAGTTATCTTCCGAAGGCCATATCTTCCTCATTTCAGCTTCAAATCGTATACAGTTTGAAGCGTTAGATTCTTGACTTCCTGAGCTTTGAAATGGTATATAGCATGTAGAAAATGGACTTTGGTAAGTGCTCCAAAAGTGCGAAGGAAGACTGCAGCTGCTGTCCTCTGTTTTCTTCATTTTGTTTGTTTTTCCTCTTTGCTTCTCTCCTTTACTTGGCTTGTCTTAATGATCCAAAAAGTTGTCAAAACACTAAAACTAGCCACAAATATGATTAGAAGTCATTGCTAGGTCCTTAACATGCCAATTGGAATAAAAATGGAGAACTACTACACAAAAGTGCTTAAAACGTAATGAATTAAAGGTGTAAAATAGCACTTTTTGGGTAGTAATCATCTCCCATCCGGCGGCAGTCGCCGGATTTGAAATATCCGGAGAAGGTGGAACGTCTGCCGGATAGAATTGCGGCTGTGAGATATCAGGGTGGAAGTGGGATGTCGGCCGGATAGAATTGCGGCTGAGATATCCGGGTGGAAGTGGGATGTCGGCCAGATGGAATTGCGGCTGTGAGATATCCGGGTGGAACTGGGATGTCGGCCGGATGGAATTGCGACTGTGAGACATTCGGAAAACAAACTTAACATCTCCACAAAATCTCTTTCTTTCTCATACATATTTATCATTGTAGACTGGAAAACCACATTCCTTCTCATTGGCATTTCTTCAAACAACCCTCGTGCTCCTCAATTTGCCCTCAATGTATACACCCTGAACTGGTGGAATTCCGAAAAGCCATATCTCTGATCTCCATATAAATCCACAAATTTACATGACTGCCACCAACCTTAACAAGTGCATAAACAGCTGACAAGCCACTTAGACATGACTATTTGGAATAATCTCCTCTGGGTCTTGTATTGTGACAGCAGTTTTTACAATAGAACAAAACCATTAACAGGAAAAGAATGGCAACTATCATGGGCTTTCTCTTATATGAACCCACAATATGGCATGTCTAGCCAGAATTTTGAAAGGGCTGATCGCTTTGCTGAATCTCGTGATTGCATGCCCAAGCTTTGGAGTCACACCCATATGAAGAGTTGATGGCCATAGGACGGGTAGGAAGAAAAACAAAACGAGTATGATAGAGAATAAAGAGAAGCAAGGGGGAACAAGCATGAGAGATCAAAATAAGATAAAACCACATCTCATGATTTTTCAATGGGCTTAGGCTAATTGGGAAGATCACAAACAGATTAAGGACAAAAATAAATAAGCAACCAACATCAACAAAACAATTTGTGGCCCTTTCCGTCCACACAAAATCAACAATACAATAAATATGAACAAACACGCTGAAAAATCGAACATGGGAAAAAATTCCAAGAGTAACGAAAAGCGTACCTGGATAGCCTTGGTTGCAATTGCTCTTTTTCCCGTTTCCTCTGTTCTTCACTCCCAAAAATCCTCAGAATCCTCCCAATCTATGCATGTCCTAAGTCCCTCTCTTCTATATTGTAGACCCTCATTTAGGCATGGGTCACTTTTTCTCTATTTGTTTTTGCAGATCACATTTTTAGCTAGGTGTCACTATCCCAGCGAGCCACGTGTCACATCCTTAGTGGCCATAAAGAATCAACCTCGCTTTTTGAAGCTGCAGTAGGACTTTGACACGTGGAGGAACTTTCTGGAGGGGTCCCGCAGGAAAAAAAGGTGGCTGCAGAAGAAAAGGTGGCTACAGAAGGAATGAGACAGAAAGGTGGCTGCAGCAGAGATCGTTGGGAAGGCAAATCCGAGATACAGAAGAGAAGGGGAAGGCAAATCCAGGAGAGGGAGGTTTTTTGGAAGAAAAAGAGGGAAAAAAAAAACGAGAGGAGTTTTTCTGAGAGTTTTGAGGGAAAGAGTATGAGGGAAACTGAGTAAGAAGCTAAGAACAGAGGTGCGTAGAGTTGCTGGGAAGAGTCCAGGATACGGAGCTGAGAAGGGAGATTTCTAGGTATAACCATTTGTTTTTTGTGTATATTTTCCATTTTTTTTCCATACTGTCCAGGTCTGATTGTCAGTGATTTTTCATGTCTGCTTGTTGGGTTGTTCTGTTTTGGTGATCACTGATTAAATATTGGAAAAGTTTGCTGTGTTTTATGCCCTATTCTGACGAGTATTTTCCATCGTAACTCACTAGATGTTGGACCCATGGATGAAACGATGAAATGGGTCCAATATGCTGGTTAAAGTCTTCCTATTCTTTTTCTTGTTGCTATCCTGTTATCTCTATTCCCATGCAAGCGTGTCGTCATCTCATCCCCATGTTTTTTTTCCTTTATCCACCATACCCATCGTTCATCTATACACCTCTCTCTCTAGGTCGTCGTACCCATTTCCTCACTCAAGCTTGCAGGAATCAGGCATCCTCCACTGCACCCATTTTCCTCTCATTCATTCTCCATCCCACTCCCCCACTTACATGGAGTCTCACAGGTGCATGCTATCTTATTCGACTCATGGTAGCTTAGCTTTAAAGGCGTATCAACAAAATTTATACCTTAAATACTATTACTAAAGTAGCCAAGCTACTATAGCATAGTGGTTCTAGGATCGTTCACTGGGAAGGGTTTTCGCAAACACAAGTGATATTCAAATTAGGAAAATAGGTGATTTTCTTATGGATGTTAGCTTTAAAAGAAGATGTAAATGTTTTAGAAAGATTTAAACTAATCTAAGCTAACATTAAAGACTAAAATGAAAGGGTGTAAAAACAAGTTTCTCAAAGATAGGATAGCTGTGCTTTGGCTCTTATGCAAATTGGAAATCTCAGGATAGGCTCCTCGCGTTGGGGTTGCAACTATGGTGATGCTTGCTTCCCGAACCGGTATGGATTTAGCAAATCAAGTTTTAATCCTTTAAAATGGCAAAACAGATGGTAGTGAATTTCATCAATGGTTATTCACCTTAAACTTCCTTTGAATGGCTCGTAAGAGATAACTAATGGTCTAAAGCCAAAAGCTTACCAAATATTGGCAACTCAAAGTCATTCCAGGTGATAAACTCACCTTTCAATGGCCATTGAAATTGGTTCTAACGGATTAATGCAAAACTTGGAATTAAAAACCTCACCTTCCAATAGCTCGTAGGAGATAACTAATGGATAGAAATCCAAAAGCTTATCAAGTATTGGCCGTTGGAAGTTGTCCAAAGGAAATAAAAACCAAACTTTGCATTAATGAACCATTAATGAAAAACGACTACCTTACCTTCCGGGTGCGAGAAATTTCCATGGGATTGCATCCAAGCCATCACATAACATCCATACTTTGAGAAACTAAAAGTTTTAGCCAATCATCCTTTGAGGAAAAGCCCTCAGAGGCTGTTTGGCTTCCAAGAAAATAAAATAGTAAAGAGAAAAGAGAGACGAGAGAGCTCTGTATATCACTCCCTCTAAAACGTAACACGCATGTTCTCTATCTTCCAAGAGGTGATTTCCACCCCTTATATAGTCTTTACAAAAGCAAAAGCTTGTGATTGGTTAGTTACAAGGATAAGAAAGGAAATTACATCCAAAAATACATAAGAAAATATCTAAAGTGGAGTCGGCAAAAACAGAGCAAAATTCGCACCACGCATGGGCTGTGCGAATTTTGAAGGTGTTGTGCGAATTTCACACAACACAAGGTGTCGTGTGAAATTTTAGTACAAGCCTGGAGCGGTTGGCTTCCGAAGGCCATATCTTCCTTATTTCAGCTCCAAATCGTACACGGTTTGAAGCGTTGGATTTTTGACTTCCTGAGCTTTGAAATGGTATATAGCATGTAGAAAATGGACTTCGGTAAGTTCTCCAAAAGTGCGAAAGAAGACTGCAGCTGCTGTCCTCTGATTTTTTCACTTTGCTTTCCTCTTCTCCATTGTTCTTTACTTGCATACTTTGAACAACTTTGGCAAAGGGCTATGGAGCTCCAAAGCTTGGTTCTTCATGAATTTGAGCTTCCAAAAGCTTTGCCATAACTTGTCCAAGTAGCTCCTCCATCATTTGGCATGCTTGAATTGATTCATAAGCTGATAAAAACATGTAAACTTGCCACAAAATGGGTAAAACCAATTACTAAGGACCTTAATGAATTAATTGGGTTAAATGAATATGATTACTACTCAAAGGTGCTTAAAACCATTATAATTAGGTCTACAAAATAGCACTTTTTGGTAGTAATCACACCCCCCAACCGACTCATTGCTAGTCCCTTAGCAATGGAGGAGATAAAAACTAAGTAAACTATAATAATATACATAAAAGGGATCATGCAAATCACTCCAAAAAATGATATGAGTGGCATGATGGATATCCATGGATCAATAAAGATGTGAAACTCAACCTATAATAAGAGTTGTCAAAGTGTTCACTTGATCATAGAGTACAAAGAATGGATATTATGCAAGTTTAAGCATCAAAAGAATTTCCACTCTCAAAAGATCCAAATCAAATTCTTCCACTAAAATCTAAGTGTTATTTATTAGTTTCCGGATATAGTATGTCAAACTAATCTCTCCCCTCAACCTAGTTCTTTTCAAAGCTTAGCAAACTAATCAACCTCCAATAGGCTAAGAACGCACCTCTTTTCTTTCACAATTTTTTCTTGTAGGAGTGCAAAGCTTAAAGGCATTCTTTTCTAAATTGTCCATGTAACGGGGGTCCATCGATGACTCCCAACCAATTAAGGTTTAGGGAATCAAGCTTTAAGGATCTTTCAACCACTAACTCCTCGGATTTTACCCCGGACTTTTGAGAATGATTTTTAATACCCAAGCACCTACAACATGTTAAACTCCACCTATTCACCCTTGTAACGAGCATTGAGGTCGGTGGCTCCCAACCAATTAAGGCTTAGGGCACCAGGTTTTAAAGATTTTCACCATATACCCCTTAGACCTTGCTCGGGTTTCAAGGCAAGTAAACATTTTTCTTTCTTTCTTTATTTTTTTTCAAAGACTTATTGGCCTTTTACAAGGTGTCCCAACACTATTAAATGAGGTCAAAGGTACCAAGTCTAAAATTTTCCTAAGTCAAGAGGGAAATAGTTTTTCATCTTATAATCGGAACCTATTGTATGTGTGTGCGAATAGCTTAAGGTGGGAGAGATAAGTTTGCATGCAATGGGAGTTTCAACAATTCATCAACTTTTAGAAGAGCATAATAAAAACTCTAAGACTCATGTAATCAAGTTGAAACTCGACTTCTCTCATTTAATTTTGAGAGTTAATCCTTAATATCCATGGAGTTTAAAGCAAAAATTTTTAAATTTAAACAAAAAGTAGCTAATTTAACTAAGTATGATAAAAATTTAAACTAATACTTACTTCCTCATCTCTCCCCCCAACCGAGATGAACATTGTCCTCAATGTTTGAATCGAAAATAAGGAGAAAGGAAGTGGTACCTCATGTGATGTGGACTTGGAGTTGAGAAGGTTGAACCACCTGTTTCAAGATTCAAAAATTGAATGAGAGAGGAATTTATACTAAATATTTACAAAAATGATGAGTGGGCCCCACTTTGAGCAGCTGAGGACAAGGCTCAAAGGGTCCATGCCATGATGGTATACTGATATAAGTTGCAATGACATTTGAATGTAGCTTGCAGGGGTGTTAAAATTGGAGATTTTTGGCTAAAACAGGGGAAGCTTAAAAATTCGCACAAAAGGGGTGTTGTGCAAGTTTCGCACAACACAATATGTTGTGCGAAAATTTCGCACAAGGCACTATTCACCCGCTCAAATGCAAAATTGGATTCTTTCAAATGGCCATAACTTCTTCGTTTCAAATCCAAATCGCACACCGTTTGAAGCACTGGACTCCTGACTTCCTAAGCTTCAAAAAGAGATATGGTATGCATAATTTGAGCTCCAGAAAGTGCTCCAAAAACGATTCCAACAGTAGCAAAATGGGGTGCGGCTGCAACATTCCCGTTCAGCTTTGCACAGTCGTCTTCAAACAGCCATAACTTCTTCGTTTCAACTCCAAATCGAGCACCGTTTGAACCTATGGACTCCTGACTTCCCAAGATTTGAAACGAGATATATTACGCATGAAATGAACTTCATGAAGTGATCGAAATGGGCCCAACAGTTGGCGAAATGGGGTGGTGCGAATTGCTCTGTTTTGGCTTTTCTCCCCTATTTTCCCTTGTTTTCACCATAACTTCGATTTTTGCAAGCATCATACCTGCATGAACACTTCAAAACTCATCTTAAAAATATATTAAAACTAAATTAAAGCTAAGAATTCAAACTAAAACATGCATAAATTTAAAGAAAACATAGAATTTAAATGAAGCTGATAGCATGTACCCCAAAAAGAAGATGAACTATTTAGCTCATCCTCACTCACACACCCACTTCATGCTGAATTCCCCCTGGATCCCAAACAAAATTGGCATCCTTCCCATTTGGTCCAAGGGAATTCATTTCTCTTCTCTTCCCTGGAGAAGTGGATGCTTTAAAGGGTTCAGGTAACCCTTTGTCATCTTGAACCTTATGATTTTCAATGGAAGGTTGGTCCATAGAGTTGTCATAGCAATCCCCTACCAAAGTGTCGATCTTCAACACTTTCCTTGATCTTTTTGCATTGGTTCCTTGAAGGTTATGGTGGGGTTGAGGAGGAAGCTTCCTTTTCTCCCTTGCTATGTCGAGATTGGTGAGCTTCTCAATGGAGTCTTGAACTTTTTCTATCCTTAGTGATAGATCATTATAAACCCCCTCCATTCTTACATTTATTGAACTCTCCAAATTATCAATCTTTTCATTAAGTTGAGAGTTGATCTTTTGTTGCTCACCTACAAAGTCCTCCATGACTTTGCTTATCTTCAAAATGGCTTGCTCCAATGAAGATGTACTCATTGATGGTTGAGGTTGAGGTTGGGTTGTAAGGTTGGGATGGTTATTCCAACTTGAGGTGTAGGAGCTTTGGTAACCGTACATGTCTCTCACAGTTGGAATGGTAGGGCACTCCCCTACCGTATGCTCATATGAATCATCTTCATTCAAAGCATACTTACTACCCCATTGGCTTTGTTGAACTTGCCTTTTCCCTAATTCAATCCGATCCCTCATGGATAAGTAGGCAAATTTGTCCTTCTCATGATCATAATGAGAGCTTTGATCTTCATGTGGAATTTCCATTTCTAAAAAAAATGATATTCAACTAAGGCTCTTTTCTTCAACTTGTACCAGGGTTCCCTCTTGGTCTCGAATCCAACAAGGAATGCACAAATTGAAATTAAAACAAAAATAAAAGAAAAGAGAATAATAAAAAAAAATTAACTAAATAAAAACTAAACTAAAAAAAAATTATAAGAAAACTCACCAAACTTGTGATGAAGATCACAAGTTACCCTTAATGGTTGCTTCACTGTGCTTGTGGCACCTTCCCCGGCAACGGCGCCATTTGATGCAACTCATGGTAGCTTAGCTTTAAAGGCGTATCAACAAAATTTATACCTTAAATACTATTACTAAAGTAGCCAAGCTACTATAGCATAGTGGTTCTAGGATCGTTCACTTGGAAGGGTTTTCGCAAACACAAGTGATATTCAAATTAGGAAAATAGGTGATTTTCTTATGGATTTTAGCTTTAAAAGAAGATGTAAATGTTTTAGAAAGATTTAAACTAATCTAAGCTAACATTAAAGACTAAAATGAAAGGGTGTAAAAACAAGTTTCTCAACGATATGATAGCTATGCTCTGGCTCTTATGCAAATTGGAAATCTCAGGATAGGCTCCTCGCGTTGGGGTTGCAACTATGGTGATGCTTGCTTCCTGAACCGGTATGGATTTAGCAAATCAAGTTTTAATCCTTTAAAATGGCAAAACAGATGGTAGTGAATTTCATCAATGGTTATTCACCTTAGACTTCCTTTGAATGGCTCGTAAGAGATAACTAATGGTCTAAAGCCAAAAGCTTACCAAATATTGGCAACTCAAAGTCATTCCAGGTGATAAACTCACCTTTCAATGGCCATTGAAATTGGTTCTAATGGATTAATGCAAAACTTGGAATTGAAAACCTCACCTTCCAATAGCTCGTAGGAGATAACTAATGGATAGAAATCCAAAAGCTTATCAAGTATTGGCTGTTGGAAGTTGTCCAAAGGAAATAAAAACCAAACTTTGCATTAATGAACCATTAATGAAAAATGACTACCTTACCTTCCGGGTGCGAGAAATTTCCATGGGATTGCATCCAAGCCATCACATAACATCCATACTTTGAGAAACTAAAAGTTTTAGCCAATCATCCTTTGAGGAAAAGCCCTCAGAGGCTGTTTGGCTTCCAAGAAAATAAAATAGTAAAGAGAAAAGAGAGACGAGAGAGCTCTGTATATCACTCCCTCTAAAACGTAACACGCATGTTCTCTATCTTCCAAGAGGTGATTTCCACCCCTTATATAGTCTTTACAAAAGCAAAAGCTTGTGATTGGTTAGTTACAAGGATAAGAAAGGAAATTACATCCAAAAATACATAAGAAAATATCTAAAGTGGAGTCGGCAAAAACAGAGCAAAATTCGCACCACGCATGGGTTGTGCGAATTTTGAAGGTGTTGTGCGAATTTCGCACAACACAAGGTGTCGTGCGAAATTTTCGCACAAGCCTGGAGCGGTTGGCTTCCGAAGGCCATATCTTCCTTATTTCAGCTCCAAATCGTACACGGTTTGAAGCATTGGATTCTTGACTTCCTGAGATTTGAAATGGTATATAGCATGTATAAAATGGACTTCTGGAAGTGCTCCAAAAGTGTGAAATAAGACTGCAGCTGCTGTCCTCTGATTTTTTCACTTTGCTTTCCTCTTCTCCATTGTTCTTTACTTGCATACTTTGAACGACTTTGGCAAAGGGCTATGGAGCTCCAAAGCTTGGTTCTTCATGAATTTGAGCTTCCAAAAGCTTTGCCATAACTTGTCCAAGTAGCTCCTCCATCATTTGGCATGCTTGAATTGATTCATAAGCTGATAAAAACATGTAAACTTGCCACAAAATGGTTAAAACCAATTACTAAGGACCTTAATGAATTAATTGGGTTAAATGAATATGATTACTACTCAAAGGTGCTTAAAACCATTATAATTAGGTCTACAAAATAGCACTTTTTGGTAGTAATCACTATCCTTCACTCTTTCGCATACCCATTAAAACCACTCACCCAAGCCTCCATATCCATACAACCCACCAAACCCGTTTTTCTCTCTAAACTTTCACCTACTTGTGGGATCCTCCCTAAAAATTGTCGCGTGGCTCCTTCTCCCTTGGACACGCAAAAGGTCCCCCTTGCGATGCGCAGCATAGCTCATTCCACCCGGATATCTCACATCCGGAATTCTTCTCCGCCGCCATTCCATCCGGATGTTTCACATCCGAAATTCTTCTCCGCCGATATTTCATCCGGATATTTCACACCTGGACTTCTTCTCCGCCAACATTCCACTCGGATATCCCACATCCGGAACTCTTCCCCGCCGACATTCCACCCGGATATCTCACATCCGGAATTCTTCTCCGCAATGTTTCACCTTCTCTGGATATCTCACATCCGGAATTCTGTCTGGCTGACGTTCAACCTTCCCCAGATATCTCGCATCCGGAATTCTGTCCGGCCGACGTTCCACCTTTTTCTTCATCCTTAGAGCATTTTCTTTAGGTTCCAAAATCACATTTTTAATAAAGCTTTGCTGCCACTTTTATTTCTGGCAAGCAATTTTTTCATACTTCCTCTATTTTTAAAATGTTTTGAAATAAGCAAGGAATCAAATTCTGTAATTCCGAACAATGGAGTTATTAGAATTGATTTAGGCAAAATAAAACGGGCTTTGGTGGGGGCCCCACATATGTGATTGATCGATTAATTGATTGATTGTTTGATTTGATTGTTATTCACATTTGATTTATCCTGCTTTATGACATGCTCGAAATTATTCTTAATTGTGCACTAACCTCACTTTTTGATAGCTTATTGTGGGTCCTCACTCAGGTACGCATCCACTTCCACTTTGGTTATTATCTATGTATGTTTTGATTCTCATATGTGCATGATAGTTTCGGGTATTCATTATTTTCCTTATTAGATGTCACGATTGCTTCATTTTATTAGTAGAGACCCGTCTTAGGGACTTAGAGGGGTGCTACGGTCTTTATCGTACCTTCCTGATAAGTAACCTGACCCCCGAACCCGATCCAGTTTTTCGCAGATCACCTTTTCCAAATAAGGAGTCACACTTAGGGTTTTCTTTCTTATTTTGTTTACCCTTTAAAAAATAAAACAAAAATAAGTGGCGACTCCAACTCATTTTTTTAACCGATTAAATCATTTTTTTCAAAATCAAAATCGAGCTCACCATCGAGTGGGAAACGCATTGAGCCGAAATGCGGGGTCCACATATATCTCTCTTCAAGATGATCCTCTCATCCGAACCTCCTCTAAAACCTCTCTTTGTCCAAAAATCCTCTAATCTTCCCCCTCTCTATGCGTGTCCTCCCTGAAGGCTTCTTAAAAAAAATCCTTATATTCGTATCAGCCTCTCAAACTCAATCTGCTCAAGAGAATCCACTTTCCTTTCTTCTATTTCCCTTCATTTTTTCAAAAATCAGGATGTTCCTCTATTCTCATGCAGGATCTTCTCTTTCCATATATATGCAGCCACATTAATTCCTTTTCCTAGCAAAATATTTCTCTTACCTTTTTTAGTGCACATACCTTAGTGAGAGTTGAATAGCAGCCCCTATTCTCTTATCAAACAATAAAAATGAAAATAGAGAGAATAAAAACAAAAAAAGTAGCAATCTTACAACCTATCAAAGATTTAAATAAAATAAAAATAAATAAAGTAAAACAAAATAATTGAATAAAATAGTCAATCTTATGCGGGCCATGCAAGTCATACAAAAAGTGAGTTTAAAAGTGCCTATTGGGCCAAGTGTGTCTAAATGGGCCTAGAGCGGTGCCTAATGGGCCAAGTGTACCTAAAAGCTATCCTAAAAACGAACGAAAAAGCCTAAGTCTAAATTAGGGCTGCCAAGAGTCACAATAAGGGGTCAGATAATCCCTCAACCGAAGTCTCCGAGGTGACTCAGAAAAAGGTAAGCCGTATGAGTAGTAATGGGCCACCAAGGAGTTACTATGGAGCATTAAAAAATGAATTTAAAGACATGTGCTAATGGGACAAAATTAAGGGTCTACACATCTGGTAAGAAGTGTCTAAAAACTATCTCTGAGAAGAAGGGCGACGAGGGGACTTGTGCCCTGTCATGCCAATGGTACCAACATTTGAAAGCCTATATCCTAACCCCGGATTCTTCCCCTTTGAGTCCGAAAGGGAAGAGTCTACCCATAATCCTCTAGTTATGCCCTCCTCAATGCCATAGAGGGCCTGAACCAATGATCAAAAGTCTGTCCATGGAAAGCCCATGAGGTTCCTGGCAAAGCGGGGTTGAAAACTACGCATAATCATGCTGATCTGATCACACTCGAAGGGCCTATCTATAATCTGTGCTATCTTCTCCCTCCAATGGGAGATGAATGAAGTAACTGACTCATCTGGCCTCTGCTTGAGGGCCTCTAGCTCCCTTTGGGATACATCCACTACAGTATTAAAAGAATACTGTATAAGAAACTCTTGTGCCAAATCAGCCCATGTCCTACGCCTCAAAGGGTCCAATGAGGCAAACCAACGCTGAGAAGCACCACTCAGAGATAGAAAGAATAACATAATCATCTGTGCCTCATCCAATCTATGCCTGCGCATGACAGCACTGTACAACTGCAAGTGAATACAGGGGCACCTGATCCTCGTGTATGATTACTACTCAAAAAGTGCTATTTCATAGCTTGTAATTAACTCTTTTAAACACTTTTGAGTAGTAGTTATCCCCTTTTAACCCAATTAACATATTAAGAACCCTTGCAATCAATTCTAATCAAATTATGTTAAGCTTTGGTGTTTTGATAGCTTTTTGATCACCAAAGCAATCCAAGATTGAGGAGAGTTCTTTGGAATCCATGGTAAAGCAATGGAAAGCTCAGAAACATGAAGAACCGAAGCTTTGAAGTCCTTTGCCATAAGCAAATCGGGACACACCATCGGAGGGCGGTGGAACGTGAGCTGTGGTAGGCTGTCGGAATGACGTAGCAAGGCTTGTGCACTTTAGTCAATGATCCGGACAACATATCCGGATAGGATATGCTATCGTCCGGGGTGAGATGATCGCGAGTGCCGTGTGCTTCTCCCTAAGGGAGTCCGGATAGGGGAGCGTGCCACATGTCCTCTTAGGGAATCCGGATGGAGTTGCTCTGGATAGCGATGCGCGCTCCATGTCACCAGGGGGAGGGGTCCCTACACCATGCACACGCAGACAGTCACCTTTGCGATGTTCCATCTTCTCCGGATATCCCACATCCGGAATTCTATCCGGCCGACGCTCCACCTTCTTCGGATATTTCACATCCGGCGCCTGACGCCAGATGGGAAAGGAGGGCGTTTCAACTTTCCCGGTCAAACATATCCAGATCCTCTGATAGCGCTTACCCAGAGAGTTTCGCAGTCATTTTGCACAGTGCCGCGGTGTTATCCTGAAGCTTCCCGATATGTACGACCGACATTTTGAGATATTTTTCTTTAGATATTTGATGTCTAAATCCCCAAAGTCTCCTTGTAACCCACCTATCATAGGATTCCTTAGTCTTTAAGTAAGAACAAAGGGTGAATAACCCCTTATATATAGTTTGTAATCTTCTTTAGAAAAAAAAGAGTCGGGAGCTTGTTCTCTGATTACTACTCAAAAAGTGTTATTTCATAGTTTGTAATTAACTCTTTTAAACACTTTTGAGTAGTACTTATCACCTTTTAACCCAATTAACATATTAAGGACCCTTGCAATCAGTTCTAATCAAATTGTGTTAAGCTTTAGTGTTTTGATAGCTTTTTGATCACCAAAGCAATCCAAGATTGAGGAGAGTTCTTAGGAATCCATGGCAAAGCAATGAAGAGCTCAGAAACATGAAGAGCCGAAGCTTTGAAGTCCTTTGCCATAAGCAAATCCGGACACACCATCGGAAAGCGGCAAAACGTGGGTTATGGCAGGCTGTCGGAATGACGTAGCAAGGCTTGTGCACTTTAGTCAATTATCCGGACAACATATCTGGATAGGATATGCTATCGTCCAGGTGTGATGATCGCGAGTACCGTGTGCTTCTCCCTGAGGCAGTTCGGATAGGGGAGCGTGTCGCGTGTCCTCTTGGGGAATCCGGATGGAGTTGCTCCGGATAGTGATGCGCGCTCCATGTCATCAGGGGGAGGGGTCCCTACACCATGCACATGCAGACGGTCACCCTTGCGACGTTCCATCTTCTCCGGATATCCCACATCCGGAATTCTGTCCGGGTGACGTTCCACCTTTGCCGGATATTTCACATCCGACGCCTGACGCCAGATGGGAAATGAGGGCATTTCAACTTCCCTGGTCAGACATATCCGGATCCTCCGATAGCGCTTACCCGGAGAGTTTCGCAGCCATTTTGCACAGTGCCACGGTGTTCTCCTGAAGCTTCCCGATATGTGCAACCGACATTTTGAGATATTTTTCTTTAGATATTTTTCTTTAGATATTTGATCCCCAAACTCTCCTTGTAACCCACCTATCATAGGATTCCTTAGTCTTTAAGTAAGAACAAAGGGGTGAATAACCTCTTATATATAGTTTGTAATCTTCTTTAGAATGGGATATCTCAGGAATTTGTTCTCAGAGACGCATCCTTTGTATAGTTTTGGAATGAAGTAAAATACAGAGCACTTGCTCTGATTTTTATATATATTTTTGTTTTCTCATTATTTTTCTTTCTAGCTAATCAAACTCTAAGGATTTTTCCTCAGAGGATGAGAGGCTAGGCTCTTTGTCTCTTGGAGTGAAGAAAGCCGGGTAGGTTTCCACATGCATAAATTGGAAGTTTTGTTGTTTTAGTTTTTAATGAAGAGAAAGTGTGACCCATTAATGGTTTTTATCTTTTTAGTTAACTTAAACGCCTTTAAATCACCTAGGCCAACACTTGGTAAGGCAAGTGATCTTCATCCATTGAAATGCACTAGTTTATCTCTTGCGAGCCTTTGGGAGGTGGTTTGAAGGTAGGACTTTCTAGAATAGCAAACACTTGGTAAGCTTTTGGACTCCACGGAGACATCCATTAGTTATCTCTTACGAGCTTTTGACGGGTAATCCAAGGTTAAAGATCACCTTGAATGGCAAATGCTAGGTGAGAGGCACGAGCCATTGCAAGGTGCATCAGTGAGAGGGATTTAGTGTTTGAACCTATTAAGGGGAAGCATTTGTATCGCACCGATTAGAGAATTAACTATATGTTAATTCTCTAATGCGAGGAAAAGACACAAGTGACCGGAACTCCCTTTTTGTTCAAGGAATCTGAGCCCAGTGATCTAAACTCCAAGAAACACTTTTCTTTATAATTAAAATCAGTTACTATTTTTGGTTAGCTTAAAACCAATCCTTTTTCAACTAAAATTTATGTTTTCTTTTAAAGCTAACCTTGAAATGAAAAGACACCAAATCATCTTTGAATTAATATCAATTGTGAAGTGAAAACCCATCTCAGTGAACGATCCTGGAGCCACTATGCTATAGTAGCTTTGTCTTTGCTACCCTAGTTCATGGTGTAATAGGTTATAAATTTTTTTGATTACTCCCTAAGGACCAAAATCAAGGGACACTAGCTGGACATGAATCAGCTGAGACACCAATCGGGAACGAATCATTCTCAAATCATCATGTAATCCGGCGGGAGGAAGATATATATTTTACAGAGCACTTACTCTGTTTTTCCTTCATATATATATATTTTTGTTTTCTCGTTATTTTTCTTTCTAGCTAATCAAACTCTAAGGATTTTTCCTTAGAGGATGAGAGGCTAAGCTCTTTGTCTCTTGGAGTGAAGAAAGCCGGGTAAGTTTCCACATGCATAAATTGGAAGTTTTGTTGTTTTAGTTTTTAATGAAGAGAAAGTGTAACCCGTTAATGGTTTTTATCTTTTTAGTTAACTTAAAACGCCTTTAAATCACCTGGGCCAACACTTGGTAAGGCAAGTGATCTCCATCCATTGACATGCACTTGTTTATCTCTTGCGAGCCTTTGGGAAGTGGTTTAGAGGTAGGATTTTCTAGAATAGCCAACACTTGGTAAGCTTTTGGACTCCAAGGTGACATCCATTAGTTATCTCTTGCGAGCTTTTGATGGGTAATCCAAGGTTAAGGATCACCTTGAATGGCAAATGCTAGGTGAGAGGCACGAGCCATTGCAAGGTGCATCAGTGAGAGGGATTTAGTGTTTGAACCCATTAAGGGGAAGCATTTGTACCGCACCGGTTAGAGAATTAACTATATGTTAATTCTCTAATGCGAGGAAAAGAAACAAGTGACCGGAACTCCCTTTTTGTTCAAGGAATTTGAGCCCAGTGATCTAAACTACAAGAAACACTTTTCTTTGTAAGTAAAATCAGTTACTATTTTTGGTTAGTTTAAACCCAAACCTTTTTCACTCAAACATCTTTATGTTTTCTTTTAAAGCTAACCTTGAAATGAAAAGACACCAATTCATCTTTGAATTAATATCAATTGTGAAGTGAAAACCCATCCCAGTGAACGACCCTACAGCCACTATGCTATGCTAGCTAAGGCTATCCTAGTACATGGTGTAATAGGTTATAAATTTTGTTGATTACTCCCTTCTGAGGACCACAATCAAGGAACACCAGCTGGACACGTATCAAATGGCACCACTGTCAGGGACCATTGAGAGGACATGAATCAGCTGAGACACCAATTGGGAATGAATCAGTGTATCTCTCAATGTCCTGCATGCGGAACTCAACCGGCAAAGCTGCAACATGCAGGTCATCATATCTGTCCCAACCCATGACTCTATCAGAAACATGCAAAGATTTGATCCTATGCTCAATCCTATCGATACAGGCCTGAGTGTCATCAACAATCTATGCAGGTGCCACAATAGAATGTGGCATAGTCTCAGTCTGACCATGTAAGAGAAAGGCCCCAGCCAGCGGGGCTGACTGAACTAGGGGTGGTGGCGGAGGTGGAACTATATAGTCCTGTTGTACAGTAGGCCCAGATGGCGGTGGTGGAGGTGGAGGTGCAATAGAGTCAAGCAGGGTGCTCCCTGGAACTGGCAATGGCTGGCCCTGGTGCCCATCTATCCTCTGACCCAATCCCAATATAGCATCCCGGAGTGATGCCATGGTATTTGTAATCTCAGTCAACTGGTCAACAGTGGTGTATTGGGGGTCCATATCTCTATGATCTTATATCTGCTCTAACTGACTGTGTGGATCTGATCCTCTAACCAATCTACCTCCGATCCAGATCCAAGCTCGAGAACCCAAGTCGGTCTCGGTCAACAATCCTACAAAAGGAAATCGATATGTCAGTCCCTGTGACTATCAATCCAATAATGCAATCTTACAACTAAATCCTCTAAAGGAATGAGCTGACATGTGATGTCAACAGCTAATCCGACATATGGCTCCACAGGTAGGAGAGGGACTCTAACATGGTGATACCTTAGAGGTAAGGTGGTTCAAAAGCTAATAATGGGAAAAAGGCAAGTCCTATAAGCTAGATGATTGTACCCACAAGGATACGCAACTTCTGATCCTAACCAACAATCAAAGTGACACACTGGCCACACATGTATCCATGAAATCCAGTTCAGGGCTATACAGTTCTTCATTGCTCGGATATCCATCATCTCCATAGTGCTCCCAAACATCGATATAACCCCTATGCTAGACCCTACTCCCAAACCCCTAGCTTGGTCGAAGGCAAACAGTTGGGAATAACACCTAAACAACTCAAGCAATCAATGAGGAATAGTCGACCAAGACTAGTAATTCAGAAATAAGGGAATACAAGTGCGCCCCACAAACACAAGCGACAAACAGTCATACAAGAGAAAGGGTAGCCATGAAGCAAACAGTAATGCGCAAAGGGCAAGACCTACCACAAAATCTATACACAATCTGACCATCTATGCCAATCCCAAATCTCATAACTAAGTACCAATCAACAATGAGCAAGCATGCTAAAACCAATCAAGTGGACACACAAGCATCAACACATTACAGGTGCAAGCCAGATACTAATCAAGTACGTGATCATCAGTCATCTATGTAGCCTAAGAGTCTATTGATCAGAGAACCATGTGCTCCAATATAGCCAATTCAAGTTCAAGCTTGATCCTCTTATGAAACTAGAGATTCTGGGTTCGATCCCCAATGGAGTCGCCAATTTGTGGACCCTCACCCGATCCACCGACCGGCGCGACTTGCTATTTTTTTTTTTTAAAGTAAAAGGGAAAGCTGGTTTTCGATTTTTGAAAATTTGTCCCAGTAAGGAACTGTTTTGTTTGGAGTCACCACTTACTTTTTATTTTTATTTTTAAATGGGAAAAAATTAAGTAAGAACAAAAACCCCAGCATGACTCCAGTAAGGAAAAAGCGGTCTGCGAAAACTAGATTCTGGGTCCGAGGATCAGGTTACCTATCGGGAAGGTACCTCATGTGAGATAGTACCCCTCTAAGCTCGAAACTCGGTCTCTACTAATGAACTGGGTATATGGGAGCATATGGGTCAAAGATCAAACAAACCTTAGGCTAAACAACTAACATGAATCATACAATCCTAGCTAGTATTCGGCATGCATATACACTCAACAAGCAAAAAATCAAAGTGCATACCTATGGTCCCCAGCCATGCGTTGCAAGGAAAAGATGAGGCAACAAACACAACCATGTAGTAGGTATTCGTGATCAAGCATCAAACTTCACGCTTAAAAAGGAAGTGAATGGAAATGACGGCACCCAATTATTTATTTTCTTACACATTCCCTCAAACAACAATTCACCAATCTCCAACATCAAATCAAACCAAACTTACCTGACCTAAAATGCCTCTAGCTCTTAAGCGGGTCTATTCTAATTCAGTTTAGAGCCCATTTTAAACTCTAAAGGAGGCCCACAAGTGCCTTGGAGCCTAAGGGCTCAAGCCATAACAAAAATAGGGGTCAAAACATACTAAAACATGGCTAATCATGCAGGGACTATTGGACTGGTTGAGAAAAATTTTTGAAATTTTAACAGTAGATTCCCCAAAGAATAAAGAATCTACAAAAATCAACGACACTCAATTCCGAGCCTGGATGAGGGAGAACCGGCCAAAACAAGGCAATGCGTTTATAAAACAGGGCTGGACATGCAGGACTTGTTGAACCAGTTCCCAACCAGTCCAAGTGATTGAGAAAATTTTTGAAATTTTAACAGTAGATTTCCCAAAGAACAAATAATCCAAAAAAAGCAACGGCGCTCAATTATGAGCCCGGATGAGGGAGAACCGGTTAAAACAAGGGAATGCATTTATAAAACAAGGCTGGACATGCAGGACCTATTGAACTGATTCCCAACCAGTTGAGAAAAATTTTGAAATTTTAACAGTAGATTCACCAAAGAACAAAGAATCTAAAAAAAGCAATGGAGCTCAATTTCAAGCCCGGATGAGGGAGAACCGGTCAAAATAAGGCAACGCATTTATAAAATAGGGCTGGACATGTAGGACCTGTTGAATCGGTTCCCAACTAGTACAACTGGTTGATAAAAATTCTAAAATTTTAACAATATATTTCCCAAAGAATAAAGAATCCAAAAAAAAATCAATGGATCTCAATTCTGAGCTCGAATGAGGGAGAACTGGTCAAAACAAGGCAATGCGTTTGTAAATTAGGGCTGGACATACAAGACCTGTTGAACCGGTTTCCAACTAGTTCAACCGGTTGAGAAAATTTCTGAAATTTTAACAGTAGATTCCACAAAGAATAAAAAATCTAAAAAAATCAACGGTGCTCAATTCTGACCCCGGATGAGGGAGAACCGGTCAAAACAAGGCAACGCATTTATAAAACAGGGCTGGACATGCAGGACCTGTTGAACCGGTTCCCAACCAGTTCAACCGGTTGAGAAAATTTATGAAATTTTAACAGTAGATTCCCCAAAGAATAAATAATCCAAAAAAAGCAATAGCGCTCAATTATGAGCCTAGATGAGAGAGAACCAGCCAAAACAAGGTAATGTGTTTATAAAACGGGAGAATGATTCAAAATAGATTTTTAACATGAACAAAATCAAACAAGATCAATGGCATCAACTAAATGAAGATCATGACAAACACACAAAGAACCAATTTCAACATAAAAATTTGTGGCCCTTTTCGTCCACACCAATCAATAAAGTATTAAGCATTCTGAAACGATCAGAAAGAGGAACCGAATGCAAGCAAAAGTTCTGTGATGAACCAGAAACGTACTTGAAGAATCAGCCTTTGAGAGGTGCTCCTTTAGCTTGTAAAGCTTCTCCAAATGTATCTGAGACCCCCCAAAAGTCTGAGGACCTCTTCACTCCACTCCCTCAAACCACTCACGAAAAGAAACCCTCTAAAAACCTCTTATAAAATTCCTCACCCACGATTCGACAAAGTCCCCCCTCTTAGAAAAAGAAGAAGTCTCTTTAAATCTGATTTTTTTTTTTCCTCTTTTATAGTCCCAGACCTCCAGCCATCAAAGCCTCTTCATTTTTCTCTCCTTAAAGCTCTAGAAAGAGCTCTAGTCAGTCTCGGAATCAGCTTCCCCATTAACTTCCCTCCTCATTTTCCATGCAAGCTGACTATCTTAAGCTTTCAACTTGCTTCCCCACCAAGGATCCATATGGATTCATGTGGGCTGCAAGGAATCCAAAATAAAGCCCAAAATGGATCCAAAATACAGCCCAAAACTGATCTGGAGCCCATGGGCCCAAGCCATGTAGGAATTGGGCTCCAAAATCACCAAAATTAGTGCTTCATACAAGCTGACTCGATGAACCGGATGCTAACAGATCGAGCCGGTTGAGAAAAATTTTGAATTTTTGACAGAATGTTCCTTGAAGAATAAGGAGTCATCAAAAAAATGGTGCACGATTCTAAGGTCAGATGAGGGAGATATGATCAAAACAAGCCCAAGTGCTCCGAATTTGGACCTGCTTCAATGAATTCTGCCTAAACTGAAATTTTGGGAACCGGTCAAGCCGGTTGAGAAATTTTTTTTTGAAATTTTGACAGAATGTTCCTTGAAGAATAAGGAGTCCATAAAAAAAATGGTGCACGATTTCGAGTTCGGATGAGGGAGATATGATCAAAACCAGCCCAAGTGCTCCGAATTCGAACCGACTCCTATGAATTCCAACTGAACTGAAATTTTTAGGGGCCCCTACTTTCTTCCCTATAGCATGATGTGAACAACTAGGGAAATTGGTCATGACGGAACTCCAAAATGAACTACACACCCACACTACATTGGATCGCAAATGAACCTACATAAGGCTTAGAAACTGATCAAGGCCAGAAGGGGGCCATGGCAGGGTCATATGAAAACATGGGTGCATGTGACACCCATAGGATAAAATGCAAGTTTCAAGGGAAAAAATTGAGGGTCTATATATATTATCCATTATTTTATTTTATTTTTAAATGAAACAATTACCTAACAATACTAGGATGACTGATTGTTTTCAATTTCTCAATCTTCTGTATTGTTTCATAGCAGCTATGCTTAAGCAAATAACTTAAAAAAAATAAAAAAATCCAAGGGCTTTGTATCAATGGTCTTTGGATGGAGTTAAGATCGATCCCAACCTTTCGAAATGTTTGTAGGAAAGTGCATCATTAATCATCTCTAAATTGGGTTTAAGTAAAACATTTCACAAAAATTTGAGTTTAAATGTGTAAGCCTTCATATGTAATCACATTTCCATCAAAATACAAGATATATTCATGATAAATATTGAATGGAAACATTAATGAGAATAAAATTACTTATCTATCATAAATAAAAAAATAAAAAACATGAGTTGAATCAAATTCCCTAGAGTAAAAAGAAAGTCACACTTGATGAAATTCTCTCTCATATAGCAATGCAAGAACCTTTATTTGATTCTTTGTATGATTAAAAACTCCTTTTTCCAATCTCTTGTTAATTTTTGTTTTATCAAGTCTTACATGCATAAGGAATTGGATAAGAAGCTTTCTAATGTCTGAAAGCCATGTAATAGGCTTTTTTTCCCTCCTTTTATTTGAGAGAGCCAGGTGTAGACCTTCCATTTTATCCTTTTAGCACATGTAAATACTAGATGTTCCTCTTATACTTTCATTTTGCCTTGTAGTTATCTCTTGGTGGTCCATTGACACTCACTCGACTTACTCTTTTTGAACTACCTTTAGTACCTTTGGTTCTAGAACTCATCTAGACCCACACTATGACCTTGGTAGCCTCTCAAGTTTAGTTTAGATTTTTTCACGTAGATACTTTTCTAGGCTTAATTTCACTTAGACTTTTTTTTTCTTGAATTTGACTGTTATTTTATTTTATTTTATTATTTTTAAAAATTAGGCTAGTATTTGGCTTGATTTTGTTAAATTGCTTGACTTTGAATTTTCAATTTTTAGTGGTTCAAGTTTGACATTTAGATTTTTTTTTTTTTTTTGTTATTATCTATTGCCTTAGTTTAATTTATATTTTCATTTTTTTTATTATGTACATTCAAAATTTGTATTTATAGTTTTTGTTTGTTTTATTTATTTGTATATCTATATTTTAGAAAATTTGCTTGTGATTAGCTTATTAACTTTTAATTGCTTAATTTTGATTTTAGACTTTCAATTACATAATTTTTATTTTAGTTTTTTTGTTTTATTTTGAATGAAATTTGAAGAGGCTACCACTTTGAGGCCTTGGGGGATTCATGCACCAATACAAGAAGTTTATTGAGATTCTTTTAGGTAGATAATTTTCTCTAAAAAAACACAAGCATGGCTAAAAAATAAGAGAATTGCGAATAGATTATTTTTTAATTTTTTATATATAAGGAAATAAACAAAAAAGACGACTACCATATATGGGAAAATGAAGCACTAACACGTTGTGGAGAGAGAAATTATAATATTGACAACCTGCACTTTCCATAGAGGACAAAATGATAGTCGCTCCACTAGGGGGTATTCTAGGGAGGTTTTGTGGGAAAAATAGAGAAGAGGAAGCAAACAAGAGAGGATGCTTGAAGACAAACACACCTGATTCGTGCCCAATTGGTGTGCCAGCTGATTCGTGTCCAGCTGGTGCTCCTTGTTTGAGGGAGTAATCAACAAAATTTATAACCTATAACACCATATACTAGGGTAGCAAAGAAAAAGCTACTATAATATAGTGGCTCTAGGATCGTTCACTGGGAAGGATTAACAAACTATCAATGATACCAATTCAAAGTGAATTGGTCTTGTTTCATTTCAAGGTTAGCTTAAGAAATAAAACACAAACTTTGATTGGCAAAGATTTAGATTTAAACTAACTAACAAAACAAGTAATGGGAATAACTTAGGAAGAAAAACATTCCTTGGAGAGTTAGGTTCACTGGGGTGGTTCCTCATGCAAAAGACATAGCTCCGGTCAGATGGTTCATTTCCTCGCGTTAGAGATTCAACATATAGTCAATTCTCTAACCGGTGTTGTACAGATACATCCTTTAATTAGATTTCAGCTTTAATTCTCTCACTGATGCAACTTGCAATGGTTCATGCCTCTCACGAGCACTTACCATTCAAGATGATCTTTAACCTTGGACTTCCCTTCAAAAGCTCGCAAGAGATAACTAATGGATGTCTCCTTGGAGTCCAAAAGCTTACCAAGTGTTGGCAATTCCAGAAAATCCTACCTTAAAGTCACCTCCCAGAGGCTCGCAGGGGGTAAACTAGTGCATTTCCATGGTTGGAAATCACTTGCCTTACCAAGTGTTGGCCCAGGTGACTCTAAGGTGTTTTAAGTTAACTAAAAACATAGAAATCACTAAAGGATTTCACTTCCTCTTCATTAATGGCTGAAACCACAAAGCTTTGCATTCTTGCACTTAGAACCTTCCCCGGCAACCTTAGCTCCAAGGAACTAAAGGTTTAGTTACTCATTCTCTGGGAGAAATTCCTCAGAGAGTTCATAACTTAGTAGGAAAATAAAAATACAAAGTGAGAAGGTAAGGTAATACAAAGGACTGAACTTTACTTGCTTTCCCAAAACTTTTCAAATGGTCTCCTTCTCTGAGAACAGGCTCCCGAGAGGTACTTATATGAACATAATATAAAACTAATTATTACATAGATATTCTCTTTTTACTAACTTAAAAGCTAAGGAATCTTGTAATTGGTGGCTTACAAGGAGTATTTTGGGATTTAGACAACAAAAATCTAATAGAAAATATCTCCAAATGTCGGTAGCAAATATCGGGATGCTCCAGGAACCATTTCGCAAGAGAAAATGGTGTCTGCGAGATTTCGCAGACACTCAAGAAGGGCTGCGAAATCACTTCACAGCAAAAGGCTATTCTCGTAGGGCTGCAAAGTTGGCTTCCACCTTGAGGTTCTCAGCTCCCAGCTTGCGGCATATATCAGGCAACTTCAGAAGGAAATACACCCTACTGTACAAAAAGGCTGCGAAATCACTTCGCAACAAAAGGGTGATTTCACAACACTTTGCAAAATGCTTCCTTCAGCTTGGAGTGATTGTCTTGCAATGGCTGCAACTTCTTCGTTTCAGCTCCGAATTGTGCACCGTTTGAAGCATTGGATTTTTTACTTCCTGAGATTTAAAATGGTATATAGCATGCATCAATTGGACTTCAGAAAGTGCTCCAAAAGTGGCTGCTACGACTGTCATCAAGAATATGCTTCATGGCAGATTCTCTTTACTTTTTCTCCTTGCACTCCAGATTTACTCTTGGCAAATGACTTCCAAGCTTTGCCCAAGATTCCTCATAACTTCTCCTCAAACTTGAATTGCTTTGGTGATCAAAATACTAACAAAAACACCAAAACTTACACAAAGTGATTAAAATTGCTTTCAAGGGTCCTTAACATGCCAATTGAGTTAAAAGGCCAAAACTACTACTCAAAAGTGTTTAAAAGGATTAATTATAAGCTATCAAATAGCACTTTTTGAGTAGTAATCAACACCTTTCTCGGGGAGAAGATTTCCTACTATCACTGTGATCTTTGTGTCCCTCATTTTTACACTATTTTACTTTCATTTTCTATTGATTTTTGGGTTGCTCATAAGCTTATTGTTGTTAGCCATTCATGTTATTTCTTTAGTTTGGTTTGAGATTGTCGAGATGGTGTTATTTCTCATTTTGTTTCATAATGACTGTATTTTTGTTTTGAATATGGTTGTGATTGTTCTCACCAGTCCAAGCTTATTAACAAATGATGAAATGTGGCTTGTTTGACTACCCGTTTTTTGTCTGCTTTTTCCATGTTTCTATTGGTTTTATTTATGTTGGAGTTGCACCTAACCTGATCCAACATAATAAGAAATAAAGAATGAGCAATTTCTAGGAGTTGAAAATTGCCAAAAAAGGCTAGAAAGCACTTCAATAAAAAGAATTTTTCTCTCTCTCTCTCTCACACACACACACTTTTACTTTTTCTCTAGAAAAAGAAAGACTGACATAATTCGGGAAGAAAAGTTCTCTATAGAAGGTGAAAGGTTTTTGTGCTATGAAACAAAGTGGTTTTTTTATTTTAGTATAGTTCCATTCAAGACTTAGTTCAAAGAATTGAACGGTAAAACAACTATTTTTGGATCCTAGACTTTTCAAAAGATAATCCGAAGATTTCCAACATTGGTAGTAGAGCATGTTTAGTTTGTTTCTCGTTTTGTTTTATTTGTTTCCAAAAAGAACCCCAAGTTGAAAAAAAAAAGTTTCTATCATTCTTGAATAGAACAATATTCCATAAAAATAAAATAAAATAAATGGTGGATGCATAAAAGTGAAAATTGGATAATATAAAAAAAATGATGAAATATATATATGACATTGCAACCACGTAGAATCTACCATTGTTATAGGAGTCAACATGAAAAGTGGATAATTCCATAGAATCCACGTTGCAAGAGTCCACCCTTACCATGCCACTACTGGTTCTCTATTGGGAAATAGACTCTTTGGGTAATAATAATAAAAAAAATACAACACCTAGACTTCAAACCTAAATCTCTCCCATGTACAAAGTCCCTTGTTACCACTAGAGTACCAGTACCTAATGTGATATAAATGCTATTTACTGGTATTATATTGTTAATTTCAAGTATGTTGACTACCTTTTGGTGTAGTTAGACTATGACTAAGGACTTGGCATCTAATATGATTCTTTAGTCAAATAATGAATATTGATTTGTTCATAAAGTAATAATAATAATAAAACAATAATTTAAAAAAAGGATAATAAAAGACATTTTTTTTAAACATTTGTGTCATACTAATTAAATTTTGATTTGTTCAAATATTTAATTAAAGTATGAATATATGCTACTCATTAAAATTAAATTAAATCCTTTTAGTCTGGTGTGAAATGGTACAAATGAAGAGAACTAGGAGAGTACTAAGGGATAGAGGACCTTGACCATTTTTGGATACGTTGATGAATTACAAGAGGGACCCTAGTCATTCTATAAATGAACATGTGGATCATGTTGTTAATATGATCAAGAGTTTGGAAGTGGAATATATTTTTTGTTAGGTTATAAAAATCGAATTTTACAAATGTTATTAATAGAACCAAAGGCTAAAGTTGTAGAAAATATATGGGAATTCATTCAAGAAGGGCCTCAAAGTTTCATTAATAAGTCTTTTGATGACTTAGTAGTTTTTTTTTTTAAGGAACATTAACAAATATGCTTTATGAAGAATTTCATTAAATGAACGACCATGCTTCCTATTTCTCCTAACTTGCAAAGTACGAGTTTTTCAAATTCCATTAGGCATAAGAATCTTGGAGGGTTATGGTTATTAAAAACAACTTCTAGAGTTATCGAAGACACTACGTATAATCCAAACATTGTTCTTTTTATCATCAAAGGAGAAGATTAGTTTTTCTTCTATATATTAGATTTTTCTATGTTTTGTACATAAAATGTAAATATTTTGATATACGAGACATGCCATGTATATTATCTTATTGATAAATTAGTATATATTTTTATTCACATATCTTCAATTCTTTATAGATATATTGTCAACACATACTAGTTGTACAATATTATTTAATAGAGTAGGAGGTTTTAGGTTAAAGGACATTTAATTAATTTCTTGCCTAAAAATAATAAATTAGTAATACTTGTATAGATTATTTCTAATTCGTAATAATTAAAATTGTATATGAGAGTTGATTAGGAACATAGTGAACTGTTGTTTATATTAAAATTAAGGTTATTACAAATTAAAAAATAATTAGAGCAAATATGAGTATCTATATTTGTAAAAGTACTAATTAATAAGATTTATGCAATATCTCTATGTCGTTGAATATCAACTGTAGTTAAGAAAATCATAGCATAACCAAATAAGGGTGAGAAATTGAATGGTGATAATTATGAGATTTGGCATCACAAGGTTCGATATATCCTTGAAGAGCAAAAGACTATTGAAACACTGAATCATATCATGTAAGAACCTGAACAAGGGAGCTTTACCCAACATAAAAGAGATTAGGAGGCTTATATGGCCTAGAAGAAAAAGAATTCTTTAGCTTGCATTACGTTGTTAAGATGTATACAAGATGATCTCTTGATTGAGTCTAAGGTATACCAAACTACTCATGAGATGTGGGAAGCTCAAGCTCTAAATGAAAAGTATGGTGGACTTTCAACTACAAAGCTGAGAGAATTTGTAATGAAATTTGGAAATTACAAGATGCAATCAAATCATACACTAAAACAACATCTCAAGGAGATGAAAAGAATGATAAAAGAGCTTAAGACATCCGAGCATGTACTCACTGATGAGCAAGACAATCATAAGATCTCTACCAAAGAGTTGGGAACACATGGTGGTGAACATGACACATAATGAGAGTTTCAAGACCTTTAATGATATAGTTCGCCATCTTTAATTGGAAATCGAGCGATTTGTGGTTGCTAGTCCTAATGAACAAGCTTATGTAGTTGAATTTAGTTCAAGTAAAACTTTCGACTTTAAGTGTAATAGAAAATTCTTTAAGAAGAATAAGAAATCTGATGATGCTTCAATGAAAGGAAAAACCATGGCATGCAAGAAGTTTAAGCATGTTAAAAAGGATAAGAGCAAGTTGAAATGCTACAATTGTGGCAACAAAGGTCACTTCGCTCGTGAAGACACTACGAAATAGCTATGGTCTATTCAAATAACTCATGTGATTATGTTTCTAGTTGTGTATGTTAATTGAATCTATTCCTTTGTAGACTATAAACTCAACTAGCATCGAATATTTAACTAGAAACCAAGAAGCATATGTAGAGTTTCAATGAATCAGTTCTGGTACAAGATGGATCTATGTAGGAAACAACTCCAAAGTTGAGTTCAAGAGTATTGGAACATTTAAATTGAAGTTGCTCAGAGTACATACCCATTCCTAGATTATGTTCTTTATTGCTCTGGATATTCGACGAAATTTGGTCTATGTGTTAGTCTTTTTTGGTTTAGGTTTCAATTTGAATTTTCATGATTCGGTAATAGAGTTGTATTTAGGAAAAACATACTATAGTTCTAAATTTATTTTGAATGGTTTTATGGTTCTTGACATTGATAACTGTATGTTGTTTAATACTAATGATAGTTATTATTCGTTGATGACTATTTCTAGAAATACATGTGATAATATGATCATATGACATGCTAGACTTGGGCATATTGGACAAGAAAGAATAAATAGACTAGCTAGAGAAAATCTACTAAGTCAATTTACTAAAATTGATATGCCAACTTGTGAATATTGTCTAGCTGGTAAGACAATAAGAAAACCATTTGAAAAAGGAAATAGAGCTGAAGTATCATTGCAATTGATCCATTCCGCCATCTGTGATCCTATAAGTGTTAAAGCAAGGCATGATGCCTTGTATTTTATCACATTTATAGACGATTTTACTAGTTATAGTCATGTTTATCTGATTTCTCATAAGTAAGAAGTATTAAGATTGCTTTAGATGCTACATTCATTTAGTTGAGAATCAATTGGAATAAAAAATTAAAACATTAAGAACAGACTAGAGTAGAGAATATATATCAAAACAATTAAAGATTTATGTGATGAAAAAGGGATTAGTAGACAATCGACTATTCCAGGGACTCCACAACAATACAGTGTCACTAAGAGAAGGAATAGAACGTTCTTAGACATGATTAGGTCAATGATGGCTTAAGCAAATCTTTCCATTTCATATTGGGGAGATGCATTGTTGATTGTTACTTATGTACTTAATCAAGTACCCTAAAAAACTATTACATCTACTCTATGTGAGTTATGGAATAATCAAAAGCCAAATCTTAGCAATTTGCGATCATGGGAATCAACGACTTATATTCCCAATCCTTCTCATAAATATGGAAAATTAGGTCCTAGAGAAAAGAAATGTATCTTTATAAGATAAAGTGAACACTCCAAAAGTTATGTGTTCATAGGTGAGCATGAAGAAAAAATAGTAACTGAATTAGAATCACAAGATGTCACATTCTTAGAGGACGATTGTCCACGTATGTGTGAGATTGATAGGGATTTACATCTTTATGAAATGATGGAACCTAACATAAGATCTACACCCAAACAACAATTGATGCTTGAACTTAGTGGGAGTGAATTGGTACCTATAGCAAGTACAGTAAAAGAGTCGATATTGAGAAAAAGTTCTCGACAATTTGAGATTGCAAGGGAAATTCATATTGTCACTCAATATGATGATGTTGAGCTTAAGTTGGTTTAGAAGGCTTTTACTAATCCGAATAAGGATGAATAAAGAAAAGCAATGGAAGAGGGATTGGAGTCAATGCGAAATAAATGGGTTCTTAAGATAAAATGAAAGATAGATGGATCCATTGAATATTATAAAGCTCGATTAGTTGCTAAAGGGTATACCCAACAAAAGGGTATAGACTATGATGAAACTTTCTCTCCAATAGTTAAGTTTACCTCAATTTGCCTTATTCTAGCTATAGTAGCTCATATGGATTTAGAGCCACACCAAATGGATGTTAAGACAACTTTCCTCAATGGACAATTGAATGAAGAAATCTATATGGAACAACTAATAGGTTTCATTATTCAAGGCCAAGATCGTAAAGTGTGTAAGTTAAATAGATCGATTTATGACATTAATCAATCATCTAGATAGTGGTACTTGAAATTTCATTGTGCAATAACTTCATATGATTTCATAATGATTGATGAGGACTGTTATGTTTACATTAAGCAACATAAAGATAAATATGTGATATTATCTTTATACGTGGATGATGTACTTATAGCTGGAAATGATTTGCAGTTTGTCAAAACAATTAAAAAATGGTTATCATATACTTTTGAGATGAAATATATGGGAGAAACATCTTATATCCATAGCGATAATTCTAACAAACTAGTGGTTCTTTCACAAGAACATTATATTAAGAAAATCCTTGAATGATTTAATATGCAAGATTGAAATCTCATTGACACTTGATTACTACCAAAAAGTGCTATTTTGTAGACCTAATTATAATGGTTTTAAGCACCTTTGTGTAGTAATCATATTCATTTAACCCAATTAATTCATTAAGGTCCTTAGTAATTGGTTTTAACCATTTTGTGGCAAGTTTACATGTTTATATCAGCTTATGAATCAATTCAAGCATGCCAAATGATGGAGGAGCTACTTGGACAAGTTAAAGCAAGCTTTTAGCTACACCAAAGCAAGCCAACAAAAGGAGAAAAGCAAAGAGAAGCAAAGAGAAGCAAAAAGAAGCAAAGAGGAAAATAGAGGACAGCAACTGCAGTCTTCTTTGGAACTTTTGGAGCACTTCCCGAAGTCCATTTTCTACATTCTATATACCATTTCAAATCTCAGGAAGTCAAGAATCCAACGCTTCAAACCGTGTACGATTTGGAGCTGAAATGAGGAAGATATGGCCTTCGGAAGACAACTGCTCCAGGCTTGTGCGAAAATTTCGCACAACACCTTCCAAATTCGCACAGCCCATGCGTGGTGCGAATTTTCCTCTGTTTCTGCCGACTCCACTTTAGATCTTTTCTTTTAGATATTTTTGTATAAATTTCCATTCTTCTCCTTGTAATCTACCAATCATAAGATTTATTAGCTAGGAAGGTTGGAAAAACTTCTCTATTTATATCCCCTTGCATCCGTTGTAACAAATATTGATAGATAGATATAGAAATATATAAAGTTCTTTTTTTCTCTCTTCTCCGGTTCTTCCCCATTTCTATTTTCTTAGTAGCCAAACATCCTTGGTGGATGAAATCCCCAAGGATGAGAGGCTAAAACCTTTTAAGTTTCTCAAAGTATGGATGTTATGTGATGGCTTGGATGCAATCCCATGGAAATTTCTCGCACCCGGAAGGTAAGGTAGTCGTTTTTCATTAAAGGTTCATTAATGCGAAGTTTGGTTTTTATTTCCTTTGGACAACTTCCAACGGCCAATACTTGATAAGCTTTTGGATTTCTATCCATTAGTTATCTCCTACGAGCTATTGGAAGGTGAGGTTTTCAATTCCAAGTTTTGCATTAATCCGTTAGAACCAATTTCAATGGCCATTGAAAGGTGAGTTTATCACCTGGAATGACTTTGAGTTGCCAATATTTGGTAAGCTTTTGGCTTTAGACGATTAGTTATCTCTTACGAGCCATTCAAAGGAAGTCTAAGGTGAATAACCATTGATGAAATTCACTACCATCTGTTTTGCCATTTTAAAGGATTAAAACTTGATTTGCTAAATCCATACCGGTTCGGGAAGCAAGCATCACCATAGTTGCAACCCCAACGCGAGGAGCCTATCCTGAGATTTCCAATTTGCATAAGAACCAGAGCATAGCTATCCTATCTTTGAGAAACTTGTTTTTACACCCTTTCATTTTAGTCTTTAATGTTAGCTTAGATTAGTTTAAATCTTTCTAAAACATTTACATCTTCTTTTAAAGCTAACATCCATAAGAAAATCACCTATTTTCCTAATTTGAATATCACTTGTGTTTGCGAAATCCCTTCCCAGTGAACGATCCTAGAACCACTATGCTATAGTAGCTTGGCTACTTTAGTAATAGTATTCAAGGTATGAATTTTGTTGATATGCCTTTAAAGCTAAGCTACCATGAGTCGAATCAACACTCCATTTACAAGAGGTGAAAACCTAAGTAAAGAAATGGGTCCAAAGACTCCAAAAGAAAAGAGAAAAATAAGTAATGTTCCCTACTCTAATGTTGTTGGGAGTCTAATGTATGCTACGATGTGCAAAAGACCATACATCTATTATGTTGTTGGGATGGTTAGTCGCTACCAAACAAATCTTGGAATGATGCATTAGAAAGTAGTAAAAAGAATTCTTAGATATCTAAAAGGTACTATGGACCATTTCCTTTGTTATCAAGGCAAAGAATTGCATTTGGTGGGTTATTCAAATGAAATTAGGCAGGTGATTTAGATGAGCGCAAATCAATATCTTGATATATATATTCTTTTTTAATAATGGTGCTATCTCATGGAGAAGCAAGAAACAGACTTGTATAGCTTTGTCAACCATGGAAGCAGAATTTATTGCCTATTCATTTGCAGTATAGGAAGCTCTATGGTTGAGAAGATTTTTGTAAAGTTTGGGACTATACAAGGATAGTTTTGGGCTAACAATATTCTATATTGACACTCAAGTTGTGATCGCTTTATGTAAAGGACCTGAAATATCATGGAAGAACTAAGCATATAGATACCAAAAATAATTTTATAAGAGATATTATTGCACAAAAGGAGTTGATCCCGAAATATTTACCTACATGAAAGGTGGTTGTTGATCCATTCACAAAATCCATTTCAAGAGACATGTTTTTTGTACATGTAAAGTCATTAGGATTTTTAAGTTATAATTTATGTTGATTATATGACATGGATCATTATTGATTGAATATAAGATACTCTATACATCATAAAATGAGATGAGTATTTGTTATTCATATAATTGAATATGTAAATGGTACTTATACATATATACTCTTAAATGTAAGTCAACAAGCAAAGGTTGGCTCTCTCACATGAGCAATTGCCCCAATCAATGTGTTTATGAGTTGGGATGAGACATGATATACTAATAATGATAAATGAGTAAAAAGTATACTAAGATAATGAGTGTTGCCTTGATTAAGTATCAAGATGATGTCTATAACAAATGACATCTTGATCGAATGTAATCGCCCATAATTACATTTGCCTATTTGAATCGAACTTGAGTTTTAGCATAAAAGGTTTGAGGAGAAGTATAGATATCTATAAAACTCAAACAAACTATGGGTATGAAGCTCTTAATTGAGGTCTATATGGTGGTAGTTTGACATACACTCTCTAAGTGGAAAGAAACCACCATAGCATGTATTTCATACTACATGTGTTTGAGAGTGACTAATAAGGAAAGTGAATGATTAATCCTTACATCCTCACCATGTGAGATCCTTATGGCTTATTACAATTATAATAGCCCACTATTGTACTCTTTGTATTTTTTGCTATTGTTTGAGGTGACAAATTAATTTTGCTACTTTCGTATGTTTTCGACGGAAATAAAATAATTTATCCTTATCGGACATATTGGGTAAACAATTAATTTGAATCTAAAAGAGATGAGTTTAAAAGAGGTTTTAAATTATTTATTTATATTTTTTTGAGTTACATTGATAAAGATGTGTTAACGATTGACCAATTATGTTGCTTTTGTAGCTAATATAATTGTGAATACATTTATAATGTTGTGGAGTATGCAACTTTGAGGGATTAAGTGTATACATTAAAATGTGATTAAAGAAATCTATGGTACAACAAGACAAGATTATAGTTGTTCACTCTTAATTTTGGGGTTAAACTATTATGTATCCTTAATAGGTACATAACTTTATAAGCTCCCAAAATTATAGATGTGTTTGCATGATCACATGACCCATTTTCCTGTATGAATCACCTTCAAAAGTTGAAAAAATAGACTTGGATTACTAATGATTGGGTTGTATCAGCCCACCTTGTGCAAGTGGGAAATGTTGGAGTTGGGTGGATGCCCAAGTCAGGCTGACCCAACCTGATCCAACATAATAAGAGATAAAGGGGGAGCAGATTTTGGGAGTTGAAAACTACCTAGAAACCAACCCAAAATATGTATATACACACACACACACACTTATACTTTTTCTTCGAAAAATGAAAAAACCTTGATAACTTGGGAAGAAAAGTTTTCTACAGAAGGTGAAAGGTTTTTGTGTTGGGAAACAAAGTGGTTCTCGATTTTAGTGTGGTTCCATTCAAGACTTGGGGTGAAGAATTGTATAATGAAACAACTATTTTTGGATTCTGGACTTTTCAAAAGGTAATCCAAAGATTTCCAACAATTTATATGTTCCTGTATCTGCATCTCTTCCATTTTTCTTTCTTTGGAGCCTTGAGCCATGGAGATCATAGTGACATGAGCACTTCCAAAGAAATGGGAATTTCATGAAGACTGTAATACCTGGATGTTTAAGGACACGTCAAATTCTAAGAACATAAAGTCTTTCATAAAATTGTGGGTCAAATGCTCAAAAAGAGTGGTGAAGATCCACGTGTTGGTATCTAATTGGGAGAGATTTTGGAAAAGTTGGTCAAAAGTCAATAATTTGAAAAATTGGGCACGTCAGATGTAAGGAGTGGGAATTTCATAAATAAAATTTAGATTTGGAGAAAAATTTAGCCATCAAATGTTTGAGATTAGGTTTTGAAAATTTGAATATTAAGTACGTTACAGAAATTAATTTAATTATTATCAAGTAATTATAAAAAAAATCGTAGTAAAAAAAATTTGGTAAAAATTATATTATGTCAAATTGTTAGAATGGATAATTAAAAAGAAATTGAATTTAATTTTATAACAAATCAATTAGATTTTTATAATTGGAATTAAACTTTATAGAATTAAAAAACATTAATCGGAGTTGAATTGAAATTAAATTAAGATTAAATTATGATATGTGAATTTAGAAAAAAATATATAAAATGGGTAAATTAATTAAATGTGAATTTTATGAATTTAACTTTTGAAATTTTTTTATGCGATTGAATAATTTGACAAATGAAGTAAATTAAATAAAAGTTATACCAAAGGGTTGAGAAACTTATTTTTATAAATTAAATGACTAATTAATTTATGAAATTAAGTTTTAGAATATTACTTAAATTTTTGTTGGTAAAATAAATATTAGTAAAATTAATGGGTTAAGGGTTATTATAAATTTCAACTTCTTGGTTGCCCAAAAAATTATTTTATGTATTTAATATTTGTATAAAATTAAATTTTATTAATAGTTAATTATATCATGTTTTAAGTGAATTTCATAGTAAAAATGCTTCAGGTAATTATAGCCAAATTATAATTTTTGTAGAGCAGGCTTGTAGTAAATTAAATTACGAATACGACAATATTTTTTGTGAGGTGAAAAATCATAAGTTGGGTATAATTCTTAATTATGGAAGGCGAATTAAGGAACAATGATTTTAATTTAATTAAGAGAAAAGACGTGATGACATTTTCAAAATTGTTTTAATATATATATAAAAGTGGATTGTGGGGCGCCGGGAGACAAAAGAGAAAATGGAAAAAAATAAAGGAGTGGGGGCGGCAACATAAGGGAGACGCAAAGGAGTTCTCCGTCGTGTGCCTCCGTCGATCCGACGGTGAAACGACCCCCGATCGTTATGAAATTTCCGACAGTGATAGTCTTCAACATGGTGAATACTTCTATGGAGTCGAATTTTCCTAAGTTTCTCTCTCGGCTTTTTTTGGGCTTTTTGTTTTGCTTTTATTGAATTTCAAAAAACTCCATGAAAATGGGTGAGTTGTTGGGTTGTGGTAGATCGTCATATAGTTTTCATTTAGGTTGTTTTTGAAAACCCTAAACGTGTAAAATGGTTTGGTTTTGCTTAGAAAATGTTAAATGAGAAGTGAATGAAAGTTTAATGCAAGATAAAATATTAGAATTGTTGGTATGTAATTGTTGTTCCCATGATAGGATTTACCGAATTGTTGTGGTTATGAAAATCCTTTTTATTGGAATATTGGTTAATATTTTTTTAGTGATTGTTGTTATATTAGAAATTATATAAATTTATTGGTGATATATTAGTGTTGAAAATTATGGAAACTATTTGTTGAAAATTTTGAGTATTGAAATATGTTTAAAATGATTGTTTAAAATTATTAATATTATTATAAATAAATAAATTTATGATATAAATTGAGTTTTTGTTAATGTTTGAATTATTGGAATTGTTGGAAAATTATGAAATTGTGGTATAATTTATAATTTATTGATATGTGGATTTTTTGAGAATTGTTGGAATATTTTTGGTAATTTTATTGTGGAAAAATAATTATATTTGATTATTGAAAATTATTGGAGTTGTTGGAAAATTATGGAATTTTGGTATAGATTATGTTTAATTGAGATTCTAATTATTGGAAATTTATTTGGTTGCTTTTGATAATTTTAGTGTGAAGAAAATAATTATATTTGATTATTGGAATTATTGGAGTTGTTGGAAAATTTTGGAATTGTGGTATGATTGTAATTTCAATGATATTTGGACTAGTTGGAGAATTTATGTGATACTGGTGATACTTGTAAATGAGGGTAATTAACCTCATGACATTCCATTTGCATCATGGTTGTGTGATGGAAGGATAAAAATTGTGAAAAGTTCATGAAATGGAAAAAGAAAGGAAAAAATAAAATAGTAATGAAAAGTAAAGGCCCGTGTGAGGTGAATTAAGAAGGGAGTGAGATCCCTAGGGTGAAAGATCCAAAAGTTTACCTTGGGAAGACTCTGAATGGGGAGTGTATTTGGGTATGGACACGTATCCTTCGGTGAAAGCCCGAGAACAACAGTGCATTGTGTGATTGTGTGTAAGCATTTGCATCATGGTTGCATTTGGAAGAAGAATATGTATTATTTATCAAGTCTATGTTTGAATATATTATTCAAAACTAAAATGACTTGTTTATTTAGAAAATTTAGAATTGTTGATATGCTAGACATATGATTGAATAAGGAAAATGACAATTTTGATTGGTTTAAATTTGTATGGTTGGGGTTCCTTTTAGTGTGTATAATGTAAAGGTAATAGTATGTTTTGCCATATGATTGTGTTATTGACCTAGAATTTCTAACCTATTTGGGTGTAACACACCCTACTGAGCAACGTGGAAATGCTCACCCCTTTATTTTCTAAAATTTTTAGATGTAGATATAGTTTCAGAGGGACCACAGGAAGTTCAGGAAGTGTTTCAGAAAACAAAAAAACCATAATAATAGTTATTTTTAATTGTATATTACCCTTTTGATATGTATAATGGACTTTTGTAAGTTAAATTATATTTTGTTAGTTTGTAAAATATTTTTTGAAATCTTCTTTTTGACTTAAAGATTATTGTAAATATTTGAGTTTTTGGGCAGAAAGATGATTGGTGGTTTTATTATAATTGTGATCAAGAGATAGTGTGATGGTTGGTTTTGAAAAATAAAATAAAATAAAATTTCAGGGTGTTTGGATTGATTGCCAGTGTGGATAGGAGTAACCCTTAGGGTTAGACCTTTGACCTATGATCACGAGTCAAGTTCTGGGTTGCTCAGAATTTGGGATGTGATAGCGTGGTATCAAAGCTCAAGGTTGATAAGAGTAACCCTTAGGGTTAGACCTTTGACCTATGATTACGAGTCAAGTTCTGGGTTGCTCAAAATTTGGGATGTGATAGCGTGGTATCAAAGCTCAAGGTTGCGATAATGCTTGAGCTTGTGTGTTATGTGTGCTTACTTTCTTATGTTTTCCTTCTGTGATACTTTGATATGTCATATTAGTTTGTTAGTGGATTTCAATTTATGTGTTTAAGAAATTGTATTGGAATAAGTATTGAAAATAGCTTGAGCATGCAAATTACATGTAATGGGTGCATGAATTGCTTGTAATTAATATTGTTGATAATGATTGAATGGAGTATGACTTGTTGTTGTTATTACTAGTTAATATTAAATTCCAATCATGTTGTTATGCCTTACTGTAATTTTGATTATATTGTGATAGATTGATTGAAATGTTTTATTAATCTTAAGTTGAATGATTAAAGTGAGTGAAGGATTTGGACATGGGATTAGGATGTCCCAAAGACTCAGATGAGGTGATATGATGTGAGAAAAAAAAAAATAGAATTGCATCTCATAACATTTGTATGATTTTGGAGTTTTCCAAATATGAGTAGTATTGTTATTACTTATATAGATGTTCTTGGATGATCCAAATTCCAGTGGTTACAATTTTAGTAATGTTTATGTGGTTAATAGTTATTGAATTCAAAAACGACATGTATTTTGTATTAATCATGAAGATGTTTGTATATGATGTGAAAAGTTGCCTAAGTTGAAGAGAGATGTGATTGGATTCGAGATAGAGTTGGAGATTAAGTAATTTCTTTCAAACCCTGAGTGGTCAACTGGTAGGCCAACCAGTTTACCAGCTAGGGACTGTGAGGCCTTATTTTTGTTTTATCTCGTTTATCACATCTCCCTTGCCTTGTCACTGTGACATTTAGTATGATTGTTTATATTATATGCATCTTATTGGGAGATATGATGTGTTGTTGAATGACAAGAAAAAAAAAACAGTTTTTATAAAAAGGAAGTGTTGAAGGTGACATAGGGAAATTAATTGACTAAAAGTACTGAAAATATATAAGGCATTCAAACTAAGGGGTTCTAATAGGAAATAAATAAAATTAAGTAACGTTACAATTATTGGGACATTTAGGGCTGCATAAATGAAATATTTAAAAATATAAGTGCATTCGAGTTATAAGATATACGACACTAGTAAATTGTTAGTCTATCAAATCATGAAAAACAAAAAGAAAACAAATAAACTCTATACGTATTAGTGAGAAATCTTATCTAGAGACCACTCTTGTTAGTAGATTGAGGTCGAAACATGTATCTTACTAAAGGGAAAAACGACGACAATGAGTAGAAGAAACTATAAACTTGTTTAAGGGAGTTAAGATAATAATTTACTAGAATTTCTAACCTATTTGGGTGTAACACATCCTACTGAGCAACGTGGAAATGCTCACCTCTTTATTTTCTAAAATTTTTAGATCTAGATTTAGTTTCAGAGGGACTACAGGAAGTTCAAGAAATGTTGCAGAAAACAAAAAAAACCGTAATAATAGTTGTTTTTAAATGTATATTACCCTTTTGATATGTATAATGGACTTTTGTAAGTTAAATTATATTTTGTTAGTTTGTAAAATATTTTTTGAAATATTCTTTTTGACTTAAAGATTATTGTAAATATTTGAGCTTTTGGGTGGAAAGATGATTGGTGGTTTTATTATAATTGTGATAAGGAGATAGTGTGATGGTTGGTTTTGAAAATAAGAAATAAAAAAAGTCAGGGTGTTTGGATTGATTACTAGTGTGGATAGGAGTAACCTTTAGGGTCAAACCTTTGACCTGGGGTCACGAGTCGAGTTCTGGGTTGCCCAAAATTTGGGGCGTGACAAAGACCATGTGCAATAAGGAAGTGCAGTGGAGTTCTTTTTATGCTGATTGGGCACAGAATGGGAGTAAGGGGTTTGGATCATATTCAAATTTCTTTTCTGAGATGGAGGTCAGTGCTGGAAATTTTGCCAGGAAAGTGGAGGAGAATTTAAATAATGAAGCAAGGGACAACAAGTCATGGAAGCAAGGCAGAGACTAAGAGAAAACCTTGGGCAAGATATGTTTAAGAAGTTGTGATTTTGTGTTCTAGCTCTGGAATAAGTTGGTTTCCTTTATACGAGCTTGCAAAACATAAGAAAACTGAGTTACTCATTTGCTGCATGGGAATATGTATGAAATAGTTTGCATGGCCAGCCAGAGAGCTATGGGTTTATGGAGATTGTATCTCATGCTGCATCAAAGAAGATTCTGCAAGCATAGAATGTGTAATGCCCAAGTTTTCTTTTTAAAGGGTAATTTAGGAAATTCTTAATAATGATATTAAATTAATTAATTAATTAATTAATTTAATAAAATGGAAGAGGGGTGAAAAGGTAATTTTACGAATAATACCCTAGGTATAAATAGAAAATTCTCTTCTTCCTGTTTTTTTTTAGTCGTATTCTTATTCGCAGAGAGTTTCCAGAGAACGTGAAGTTGAGGTTAGATTTCAAGGTTTGAAGAACAAACCTTTATAGGTAAGTTTCTAACCCCTAGATTATTATTTTAGATTCATTAGTTAATTTCAAGCACATTAGGTATATTTTTTGGAAAACCCCAAATCTAGATTAGGGTTAGATTATTATTTTTTAATTCGTTTTAATATCAAATAGTGAAAATTTAAGATTTTGATTTATTATTGGAATTGGGGAGATCTTAAGTTTTTTTATTAGAAAAAAAAAAATTCCTGTGAAGATTTCGATTTAGATTAGGGTTAGTTTATTATTATTATTATTATTATTATTATTATTATTTCGTTTTAATATCAAAATAGTGAAAATTCAATATTTTAATTTATTGTTGGAAATTGGAAATTCTTAAGCTTTTAGAAAAAAAAAAACTGGAAGACGCATGTGCACACTGTGGAATTGGAGAATGGCTTAAGGATAAAAAAAAAATTAGAGGACGCATGTGCACACTTGGAGAATGGAAATATATATATATATGGGGTGTGGGTGTGTGTACGGATGGAGGGATGGATGGTGTTTGGTAGTTAATGTATATATATGTATATATATATTATTATATTGACAATAATGGATAAAGTTTATGTTTGAAAAAAAAAAAAAAAAGAATAGAAGTTTTAAATAAAAGAAAGTAAAGTTTTTTTTGGTATTATAATTATACTAATGATGAGTATAAGTTAATAAATAACATAGAAATTAATTAGTGAAATAAATTATAGTTTAATTAAATTAAGTTGTATTCCCAAAAAAAAATTAAATTAAATAAATTAAGTTTTATATGAATTAAAAATTTATTAATTTAAAAAAAATTATGAATAGATTAAATTGTCTTTCATAATTAAAAATATTAATTTGAATACCTAAAATTTTAGGATTGACAAACCTGTAATTTTAGATAAATAGTAATGGTTATTTCTCTTATATTTGTTAGGTGAAAAGTAGATTTTCAGGATTATTTTTCTCCAAAGTTTTTGAGGACTTCTTTTGAGGTAAGGGAAGTTAATGCAATATTTATAAAATTAAATTATTTTATATGTTATTTTAAATTATGGAAAAGAAAATGATATTTTGTTACCATGCATGGATCAAACTGTTTTGCACTAAATATTATGTTGGAATATTTTGTTTTATTTATGACACAAAATATGGAGATATTATGTTGTGTAAATTTGAATACTTGAACAAAAACATCACTCTGGTTTATTTGGCCCTTGTCAACGGGATATAATAGTTGACCTTTACATTTCATGGTGGGAATGTAATTGATTTGGACCCCAGCCTCTAGGGGTTTGGTTAGAGGTTACTAGTACTAGTAGTGTTTGGTTCCGTCCACCAGGAACAATTTGAGGCTAGCCACCCATTTGAAAAGTCCCACCTAACTAGGCATTTGATATTTGATAACCAGAGTAATGAAAATTGAATGGATTTGATTGAATCTTATGTGAAAGTGTTTGAATTTGATACGAAAATGGTTGGTTGAAATTTGAATATATTGGTATTTTTGAAACTCTGATATTTAATGAGAAAAAAAAAATGATATCTCCTATTTGAAATAAAAATATTTGATCCATGAACTGCATTAATATTCCTTATTGGGCTGTGAGCTCATTCCCAATTGTTGAAAAATTTTCAAGTACTCTTAGTTCGGGTAAGAAGTGATGGCTAGGCTGAGGAATGGTCATCATTAGGATTTGACTTAAGATTTTATGTTGGATTTTGTTTAACTGTTAGTTATGTTCATTTGGATCCTTTGGTATTTGGAAGTTATTTGGATATTGATCATTCAAATTTTATGTTAGATCAAAGTTGAGTTTTGGAGATTTTGAAATTTGTTCTAGTACTGGAATTGTTTAAGTTTGCAAATATTCGGACAATGGATTTTGGATAGTGGATGTTTTAGTTTGGAAATTGAATTTTGAGTATTTTAGATTTTGTTCCGCTACTCTAAACAGGTATTTGGTAATTGGTAACATCCAGTTACAATATGATTGTTTGGGTCAGATTATACTTTAAGCCTTCGGGTTTGAGGTGTGAATTGACCGTCACGCCCTTGGAGTGGGTCTTGGGGCGTGACAGAATGAGACATAAATACTTGGAGCTGGACAAACTTTCAAATTGAGTTGAGCTTCTTTGGGGATTAGAGTTGGTAAGAATTAGTACTGCATCCCCACCATCTGTTTCAAACGACCCAAGCACTGGCCACTGAAACTCTTTTGCAATTGAAAACTGCAAAAAGTGTCATAGAGGCACTCAACTCAGATGGTATCAAAGCCATAGAGACTTGTAACTCTTAATTATCTCTTTAGAGTTAAATGACTCCAGGGCACATGTAAATTTCCTTAAGGGACCAGCAAGACTTCAAACTTTCTTGGCAACTAGAGGATCAATTGTCCATCCCGAGCTTCCTGGCATTCTGTTTACACCAATCTGCTCACACTCCTTATCCTTTAGGCCTCTACTATTACATGAGCATGTAACTCTCTGTATGCAGGTGTCTTTCAATAGCATAGACCATACATGGGCATCATTTGATGGCAAAAGACTCTAAGGGACACGAAATTAGAACTAGGAACTGGTACTGATTCCCCAAAGTCTCTGGCCGCATGCTCAATTCCATGGAAACTGAAATGCCTGTCAACAGAAAGTGTTTCAAATGGAAGAGGAGATAACGAGGGGTTGGAAAGATGAGTCACCTTCAGGGTTACGCTCTTCTGGGTCTAAGCATAAGAATAAGCTTAATAAGATAGTGACTGAAAGGAAATATAGGAGCAAAAGTGGTTTTGATTATGGACAAAATGCATCTGATGGAGAAATCAGAAGACGTTTATCCAAATTGAATAAAAAATTTATGGACTCAGTAAGTGATTCATGTGAAGACCTTGACAGATCTTCAGAAGGTGGCAGTAGTGGTAGTGAAGGTACCGCTTCAGATACAGAAAGTGACGTATTTCTGTTCGGAAGGCGGTGTTGCAGAGTCAAGAGTAGATGGATACTTTGTTGAAAAACTAAACCACAAACAGGATCTCATGTAGACATTAAAGCATACAATAAAAATTGGGAATTAAGAAATGCTAACCTTGATTGATCCCATGGAAAGCCATTCCTGTGCTCTTCTGGTGTTCAAGGATACGATCAGTTCATGATGGAGAGAAACCTCGGGTTCAATTGGCTCTTCCCTTTCTACACCCAAAACAATCTCTGTGTGTGCTCTGAAGAGTTCGTGCAGTACGTGCTCTTCTCAGCCCCAAGAGAAAACAAAACAAAATAGGATAACAACCTGCCTTTTTTCCCTTATATATATATATATATATATATATATATATATATATATATATATATATATATATATAATAATTCATATGTATATTACATATCACACATACACAGTTTGGACCACTTGACTTGATGGGTCAGTCAAGTGAATTAGGGTGAACCTATAGAAATCAAGCAATAATGTGTCCAACCCCATTATGGACTACAATGCAAAAATTAAATTAACACTAATTTATGGCATTATCAAATTAATTATGTAAGTCCATACATAAAAATTCCAACATACTTCACAGCTGATGAGGGTTTATATTCTGTAACTGATAATCCGGAATGTGGTGCTAGCATGACTAAAACTAGCCTTGTGCCTCCTGTTACTAGGAAATACGAGGTCATTGAACAATATGCTATTGTAGCGGACGAGGACGAAGTGCAAAGGAAAATGAAGGTTTCTTTACCTGAGGACCACAATGAGAAGCTCAGTGCACAGAAAAATGGCACTGAGGAGTCAGATATTGAGATTCCGTAAGTCAAGGACAATAAGCCTAGGAAACAGCCTGGAGAAGTGGAGAGAAAAATTGACAGAGAATGCTGCCCAGAGGTTAGAAGCTGGATTTGAATGCATGAATTGCTTGGCTCATCGAAAGGGTTCTTCATATGGATGATGGCAGCCAACTTCAGAAAGCTCTGAAAACTGGTATCCTAAATCAGAGAGGGCATTGACAATGGTTGAATACAGTAGCTTCGAAGATGACCAGCTCCTTTTTTTGTCCACCGAAGACATTACCACTGGCTCCTCACCCTTGTCCTGTTATCGTGTTTTTCACTTCTCACCCTCATTGGTACCTTCACAGCCAAGCTTATAACCAAGCTGATACCCGGAAAGACGAGTTTGATTGGATGACCACTTAAAAAAGTGTAGAAACCTGATTAGTGGAACTCCACTTCCATACCCTGCTCTCTATCCTCATGAGGTCCTCTATGCTCATCCTAGCATGGCTACGGCCCAGAGTGTGGCACCGATATGTACAGACATGGAAGTTCCCACCCCAAAGAAATCTGAGAAGCCACTTCCAAAGGTGCACAAGAGGTACAACTTGAAGAAACTGAGAATTTTCTCTGCTGGAGAGTGGTACCAGGATTAAAGAATATTTAGCTGGGAAGAATGTAACCCTTAAGAATAATGGCTTACGTTGCATGGATGAATTTGACAAGATGGACATCAGAGATTAGGTTGCAACATCAGTAAAACTACTGGAGGTGTAAACTGGATCCTTCCTAAAATGTCGTCTCTTATAATTGAATTTCCTGATTTCTCTGGATGACCATTATCTATACTCGGCAGATTGATTGCACTGAAATGATAAAAGCAGTGCTTTGATTTCTCAGACGCAAAACATATAAACTAAGAGTAAGAGTATCTAGGGTGCAGAATGTCAGGAGCAAGATGCAATCTTAGGAGGCTTTTTGACAGCATTGATAAATACGATGATGGGGCATTCTACTTGCTCCAGAGAAACAAACACCACTACAAGGTCAAAACCCCGTGGTGATGTTAGGACGCCAACACCCAATGGATTGGGTGGACCTGATCTCCCAGAGCGTGAAAGCATGTTTGGCTCCATGTTAGATAGCGATTCACTAAGTCAGATTACGCAAAATCCTGCTATATCGCAAATGATGCAGTGCTTACTTTCCAGTCTTCCCGGAAACAAGCAGATCCGAAACCAGAGAGACTTTCCAAAATTTGCCTTTGATTTGAGTTCATGAACAAGTGGTTCTACAGAAGAAGACTCATACATGATCGAGTTGCGACCAAACTCTTCAAACCAAGCATCTGGAACCCGCGAACTCCTTTTGCAGAAACTGCATCTTCTCCCGGGCCCCATACCTGCATGGCCACCTTTTTTTAGGTGTGCAATTCCTGAAGCTGATGCCGATACAAGACTGGTTTTGACTAGTGACAGCATCTAGTGTGGAATCGTGTAAAGACAAACAGCACACAACTGAAGAACAGAATTGCAACAGCTTCAGCCATGTCCTTTCCGGAAGCTTCTGCCATGCCAGCTATTTGTTAGATTTTGTTTTGATCAGTTAGCAGATTAGTTAGCAACAGATTAGTAAGCAAAACAGAACACTTTGCCTTTGTATATATAAACAGAGTACAACCAACCTTTGTTCCAGTAATGAGAAAAATAAACTTCAGTCCCTCCAATATTTGTTTTCTGGCTCCATCATTTTCTTCTATTTTCTTTTCTTAGTCACCAAACAGTTTCTTCACATGGTATCAGAGCTCTCATTTTTCTCTCTTCAAGCAAGAGAATGTCTCAATCACATTCTGGATTTGTCTCTGCTGCACCAAGCCTGAACGTGTTGCAAAAGACAAATGTGTCTTCTCGATTCACAACCACTCTTAGCACAACACACTCAATCAAACTCGATCGAGATAATTTTCTCTTATATATGGAAATCTCAAGTATTACCTGCAGCTAGAGGTCACGGCATTGAAGGCTACCTGTTTGGCTACAACCACCAGAATTCCTGGAATCTCAAGATTGAGATGGACATAATGTCAGGATTATTAATCCTGAATTTGAACAATGGAACAGAGAAGATCAATTACTACTGAGTTGGTTGCTTTCGTCTTTATCAACTGTAATCCTGAGCCAAGTTGTTCGCTGCACCATTTCACATGAACTCTAGATAACCTTGGAGCACTTGTTTACCTCAAAATCAAAAGCAAAACTGCTACAACTCAAGATGCAATTATAGTCATTAAGAAAAGGATCTATGACAATGAGTGATTACTTTGCTAAGATGGAAAATATTGCAGATCAGTGTGCAATGGCTGGTTGTTTTGTCAGTGAAGAAGATTTGATACTTTATATTTTAGCAGGACTAGGATCAGAATATGATCCAATTGTATCCAGTATTACCACCCGTAATAGCACTGATCATCTTTCTCTAAAGGAGATTCATGCTCTTCTACTCAATCAAGAAAATAGAATTGAGCAATTATATGCAACCAATTCATATTCACACCATTTATCTGCCAATTTTGTTGCTCATAAAAATGGAGAAAATCATGGTCATGGAAAAGGAAACTTGAACCCTTGAGGTCGAGGCAGAGGAAGAAATGGAGGTTTTTTCAGCAAAAGCAATGGAAATAAACCTATTTGCCAAATTTGTGGAAAACAAGGGCACATAGTTCTTAATTGCTGGCATAGAATGAATGAGAACTTTCAGCTTACATCATCCTCTACTAACAGCAACAACAACTATAAGACAACAGTCTACATGGCCACACCAGATATAGTGATTGACCCAAGTTGGTATGCTGATAGTGGAGCTACAAATCATGTTACAGCTGAGATGAATAATCTGAGCTTGAAGAAACGATATGAAGGATAGGAGAAGCTAATGATTGGAAATGGTAAGAGTCTTGACATTACACACATAGGTCACCCATATTTTCCAATACCTTATGTCAAATCATTACACCTCAAAAACATCCTTAGAGTGCCTGAAATTACTAAAAACTTAGTCAACATCTCCATACTTACTGCTGATAATCATATATTCATAGAATTTCACTCTGACTTTTGCCTTGTAAAGGGCAAGACTACAAAGAATGTGCTACTGCTAGGTAGACTTAAAGATGGCCTATACCTGCTGACTGAACCTCAACCTACTGCTGCATCCCAAAACAGAAAAACTCCAAGGCCTTTTACTTCAAATTCTAACATGTCTATTAGCAGTTATCATCCAAACAACTCTTGTAATTCAGTTTGTTGCTCAATGATTGTTTCTGATGATGATCCCAATGTCTGGCATAGAAGGCTTGGTCAGCCCTCTACCAGAATTTTAATTCAAGTGATAAAGACTTGTAGCTCTTCAATTCAGATTGTTCAGCTTGCCAATATGGTAAAAGTCATGTGTTACATTTTCCAAGTTCAGAAACCAAAACTACTGCCCTTCTTGAGCTCATTCACTCGAATATATGGGGAGCATCACTTGTAAATTCCACTGCTAGTTACAGGTACTGCATTCACTTCTTGGATGATTATACTAGGTACACATGGATCTATCCCCTTAAATTTAAACCTGAAGCCTTTTCAGTCTTTAAACAGTTCAAGGTTTTAATAGAAAAATCTCTGAATAAATCCATCAAGTGTGTCCAAACAGATTGAGGTGGAGAATATAGCTCATTTCAAAATTTTCTTGCTCAAAATGGTAAAACAGAGAGAAAACATCGTCATATTGTAGAACTTGGTCTTACCTTATTAGCCCAAGCGTCTATACCACTCTCATTTTGGTGGAAGGCATTTTTCAATCTCTGTTTACTTGATTAATAAACTTCCCATTCCTATTCTTTCACATGATTCACCATTCCAAAAACTGTTTGGTTATACACCAGATTATCATTTCCTCAAAACATTTGGATGCACCTGTTTTCCCCATCTGAGACCTTATAACTCTCACAAGTTGCAGTTTCGCTCTTCTAAATGCCTATTTTTGGGCTACAGTTCAACTCATAAAGGTCATCTTTGTTTACATCCTTTTGGAAAAATTTACATTTCTCGTAATGTAATATTCAATGAGCATGAATTCCCTTATTCTGAACTACTTGGTTTGAAATATGATGTTTCTCATCCCATATCTCTTCAAGAGTCTTCATCGTTGTTCACAACTTTTTGTTCGTGTTATGCAGCTGTAGTGAGGAACATGATCAGGCCTAGAACAAACTTACTTCCTGTAGCTTCCGCCATAGCTTCTGGAATCCAATATGGGTTACCACAACCAACTCAAATCCCACTCTTAGATGTTCATACCTCACCTACCTCACAACCATCTATGTCTTTATCTGCTCATGCTCCAGCTCCATGTCACCCCATGATTACTAGAGCCAAAGCTGGCATTTTTAAACCAAAAGTGTATGCTGCCCTCAAACATCCCTTAAGTTTCTCACTTGGTCCTATTGAACCTATGTGTGTAAAGCAAGTTCTTGCTGATCCAAATTGGAAGATAGAAATGAAAGAAGAATACAAGGCTTTAATGAGAAATGACACATGGGACTTGGTACCTTATCAACCCCAATATAATGTAGTGGGCAATAAGTGGGTGTTTAAGTTGAAGTTTCACCTAGATGGCACTCTTAATAAACACAAAGCTAGGTTAGTTGCCAAGGGATTCCATCAAACCCTTGGTGTGGATTTTTCAGAAACTTATAGTCCTGCGATTAAACTTGCCACAATTAGAGTTGTATTAACTCTAGCAATTGCTCAAGGATGGGAAATTAGGCAACTGGACATCAATAATGCTTTTCTCAATGGATATCTGCCAGAAAATGTGTTTATGTCTCAACCTAAAGATTTCATTCATCCTACCAAGCCTCATCATATTTGCAAACTAAGGAAAGCCCTGTATGGTTTGAAACAGGCACCAAGGGCCTGGTTTGATAGACTTAAAGATGCATTATTGCAGTGGGGTTTTCAAGATTCAAAGTCTAATGCATCTTTGTTCCTATATAAGACCAAAGGAATCATACTAATGCCATTGGTATATGTAGACAACATCTTGATTACTGGAAATAATAGCACAACAATTTTGGACTTGGTTCATGACCTCAATAAGAGTTTTCTTCTAAAGGACCTTGGTTCATTACATTACTTCCTAGGAATTAAAGCCTTTCAAGATGAAACATGTCTCTATTTAACTCAGTCCAAATACATTGCCGACCTGCTTCAAAAGACAAATATGGCTGTAGCAAAGCCCTTACCAACACCAACTATTTCTAGAAAAGTACTCTCCAAATCAGATGGTGATCCTATGGATAATCCAACCATGTATAGAAACACAGTTGGAGCCTTGCAATATGTTACAATCACAAGACCTGATATATCATACATGGTTAGTAAGCTGAGTCAGTTCCTACAAAGTCCAACAGAAATACATTGGAAAGCTTGTAATAGAGTATTACTATATTTGAAAGGCACCATCACTCATGGTTTGCATATCCAGCCAAACCAATCTTTAAATCTTGTGGGTTTCACAGATGCAGACTAGGCTAGCTGTCCGGATGATAGAAGATCAACAAATGGCTATTGTGTGTATCTAGGAGGCAATCTTATTTCTTGGAGCTCAAAGAAACAAAGTGTTGTTGCTAGGTCTAGCACCAAATCAGAATATCGAGCCTTAGCTCATGTGATAGCTGAGGTGATTTGGCTCAAGTCCCTAGCAACAGAATTGGGCCTTCAATTGAGATTAAAACCGGTAATCTAGTGTGATAACCAAGGAGCTGCCTCACTAGTTGCTAATCCCATTTATCATGCTAGAACCAAGCATATTGAAATTGATATGCATTTTATTCGTGATAAAGTACTTCAAAAAGAATTGGATATACGGTTTGTACCTTCAGTTGATCAAATAGTTGATTTGTTTACAAAACCACTTTCAATCACTCAATTCTTGAAACTTAAGGGCAAACTCCAGGTGAAAGAATCCCCTTTTTGTTTGAAGGGGCGTGTAAAGACAAACAGTGCACATCTGAAGAACGGAATTGCAACAGCTTCAACCATGTCCTCTCCGGAAGCTCATGCCATGTCAGCTATTAGTTAGAGATTTGTTAGATTTTGTTTTGATCAGTTAGCAGATTAGTAAGCAAAACAGAACACTCTGCCTTTGTATATATAAACAGAGTACAACCAACCTCTGTTCTAGTAATGAGAAAAATAAACTTCAGTCCCTCCAATATTTGTTTTATGGCTCCATCGTTTTCTTCCATTTTCTTTTCTTAGTCACCAAACAGTTTCTTCACAAATCGGAACTCCCCAGGCTATTGAAAATGAATCTAAGAACTTGAAAATGTCACTCAAGGATGTTGTAACAGAAAATGAATTTGAGAAAAGACTTCTAGCTGATGCTACTCCACCATCTGACATTGAGGTCACGTTTGATGATATTGGAGCCCTGGAAAATGTCAATGACTCATTGAAGAGATTGTGGACCCGCATTTTTCATGTGCATCCCCACTCGATCGGCGAGACTCGCTTTTTATTTGTGAAAAATTAATTTTTGGAAAAAAGTTGGAGCCGCCACTTATTTTATTTTTATTTTAAAGGGAAAATAAAACAAGAAAAAAAAACCCTAAAATGTGACTCCATAATTTTTGAAAAAAGCATGTCTTTGAAAACCCTGAGTCTAAGTCCGGGGATCAGGTTACCTATTGGGAAGGTACCTTTAAAAGGTAGCACCCCTCTAAGCCCTCTAAAGGTCTCTACTGACAAAGTTAAGGGAAGTATGACAATTAATCAACTAATTATAGATACCTAAATAGGCTAGGTGATTTTAAAGAGTGTCATGCCAAACACAATCAAATTGCAATAAAGGAGAGTTAGGGTGCGTACCTGAACCGCTCTTCAAGCGCTATCATAAAACATAAAAGTTAGTGTAGAAATGTAGCACATAACATTTGTTTTATTCAAGCAAATCAGGCATATATCAAGACATCCAAGAATCACGTCAAATATGGATATGGTCATCAATGGCATACAAGTCCATAGAGTTCTAAAAAATAGATGAGAAGAGAGCGTACCTGGATAGCAAGCTAGTACTCCTCTATGGGAATCAAGAGCATCTCAACAGTAAATACGAAACAAATTCATGTATATCATCAAGAAGAATAAAAAATCAACATATCAAGCAAACAATATTGAAAAAGGTATCATGAATGTCGGGCCCCCACCAAAGCCCTAATTAATTTCGCATGAGTTGATTCCATAAATTCCATGACTTGGAATTATGGAGTTTGTTCATGCTTGAGAAAATTGAGAAAAATCAAGAAAATCGGTTGAAAATAAAATAGTGAAAATGCATGCCGGAAGGAAAATGGCAGCAAGAGTATGTTAGAATATGGATTTTATACCTAGAAAGGATCTAAGATGAATTTTTCAAAGCCAGGACTGTTTAGTTGAACAATGGTTCAAAAATTCAATTTAAAACAATAAGTTCCCAATCAAAGAAGCAAATAGAGGAAGAGGTGTGTATAGCAAGGTTGCTATGAAGTGAAGCTGAGAAATTCTAGATAGAAGGGACCAATTCACTGCAAGAGTGTTCAACTGTCAAATGCTTCAACTTAAAAGACATCTTGATTTGTAAGCTCAATTGGATTCTCCTCAACAAAAGTCAAATACTGAATTGAAGGTTCAGAATTTCCAATTTTATGCATTGTTGTATTTCCTGCATTTTGTGTTATTTCCCACCACCGAGACTTGGTTCAGCAGTATTGTCGGAGTTTGCTTTTTGATTGTGGGCGGAAATGGATCCGGCGAATCGCGAGTATCTGACGAGCCAAGCTATCTGGGTGGAGTGTGAATCGTTGGCCACATATGCTATCCGGATAAGCGTTATTGAAGGATCCGGACATGTCTGCCCGGGGAAGTTGAATCATCCTCCTCTCCCATCCGGCAACGGGCGCCGGATGTGAAATATCCGGAGAAGGTGGAACGTCGATCGGATAGAATTGTGGCTGTGAGACATCCGGATAAGAGTAGAACGTTGGCCGAGCAAAATTCCGGATGTGAGACATCCGGGTGGAATTAGTGAGAATTTTCGTCCGGGTGGAATGAGCGATGCCATAAACTAAGAACCCTCAAGAACTATGGTAACCTCTGCATCTGTTTAACTCCAAGAAAAACTCGTTTTACACAGCCTTTATCAAGTTCCCACCTTTCTCGGAATGCTCATGGTCTCCATATCCGAGAATACCAAGGTAAAGAAAGGGAAGAAACGTAGATACAGAAGCACGCAATAAGACCAAGAAAGAAAAGAAAAGAAAAGAAAACAGGGGAAAAGAAGACAGTCGGTGGGTATTTTAAAGCCAGATTGGGACATAAATGGGGGCATGACCCATAGCATCAAATTCAAAGGTAAACTTATATTCAGATTGCTTTCAGATGGAACCAAAGACATTAAAAGGAATATTAAAATAGCATAAACATGCAAGCAAACCAGTCTCAACTAATCAAATTGTGGCCCTTGCGTCCACACCAAACAACAAGAATGAATCTTCAGAAAACTAAGAAGTCAGGAAAAATTGAAACTAAATGGTGATATAGCAAAAATCTGGAAACATACCTGCACGTTCTCCTCTCCAATTGCTTGGTTCCAGGCTGCTGCACCTTTTCCCGACTGAGAAATCTGCTCCCCAAACCTTTTTCCGTCCACCAATCTTCTCCCTCTCTATACGTGTTCCAAGTCCCTCTCTTCTATGCCTCCTTTCAGACGATCCTTTCCTGCGCCTCTTCTTGTTCTTTTCCTTTTCTCCTTATATTCGTATCAGCCTCTCAAACTCAATCTGCTCAAGAGAATCCCCTTTCCTTTCTTCTATTTCCCTTCCTTTTTTCAAAAATCAGAATGCTCCTCTCCTCTCATGTAGGATCTTCTCTTTCCATATGTATGCAGCCACATTAATTCCTTTTTCCTCACAAAATATTTCTCTTACCTTTTTTAGTGCACATACCTTAGTGAGAGTTGAATAGCAGCCCCTATTCTCTTATCAAACAATTAAAAAAAACAAAAATAGAGAGAATAAAAAAACAAAAAGAGTTAGCAATCTTGCAACCTATCAAAGATTAACATAAAAAAAAAATAAAGTAAAACAAAATAATTGAATAAAATAGTCAATCCTATGCGGGCCATGCAAGTCATACAAAAAGTGAGTCTAAAAGTGCCTACTGGGCCAAGTGTGTCTAAATGGGCCTAGAGCTGTGCCTAATGGGCCAAGTGTACCTAAAAGCTATCCTAAAAATGAACGAAAAAGCCTAAGTCTAAATTAGGGCTGCTAAGAGTCACAATAAGGGGTCAGATAATCCCTCAACCAAAATCTCCGAGGTGGCTCAGAAAAAGATAAGTTGTACGAACAGTAATAGGCCACCAAGGAACTACTGTGGAGCGCTGAAAATGAATTTAAAGACATGTGCTAAAGGGACAAAATTGAGGGTCTACATAGACCCTGCACCCTCAATGATATCTTAATAACTCGGATGCTCACTGTGAGTTTGGGAATGCTGCTGTCAAATTGATTCCGAAGGGTCTCAAAGCTAGTGTTGGGTTATTGAAACGAGGAAAGTAGCAGTTCTAGGAAGAGGAAGCTTTGATGTCTCATACAGCAGTATCTGATCACGCCGAGTGTAACAAAGCATTAAGTGTGTTTTAATCACGTGACTACCATAGCAATCATTGCACTTAAGTGCTCACCCATTGAAGTAGCTTTTATTGATATCTATATATCTCGGATCACGGCATGGACTAGTTGACTAAGCTGCCTCTCTAATTTTCATCAGTAATTCTGGAGGTGTTGAGCACAGAGAGCTACATAATGCCTATAGCTACTACTTTCATATGGCTACATTTGATGGGCATGTTAGGACCGTAACTGCTATATCTTTCCCGGAAAATGGTTACTTCCATGCGACAACAGTTCATGATGGTGTCTAGCTGTGGGATCTACGCAAAATTGAGGCTCAGATATAAGGGTTTACCAAGTTGCTAATATAAAATCAGAGCGAAATTGTGTCAAAATATTCTCTGATTTGTCTGGCATAGGCAAAGCAACTTGTGTAAATTTTGGTCCAGATGTAAAATACTTGGCAGTAGGATCAATGGATCGAAACCTCAACATATTTGGTCCCCTTGGGGATGATGGTCTGATAGAGTCATAAAACGCCTTCAGCTCAACCTTATTCCGGAAACAACCCTCGCGGTATTTCCTGCAGTCGCTGATTATTTCAGTGAGTGAAGAGGCAGTTGCTCATGGATTGCCTTCTCATGCATGATTTACCTACAGCTGGCATACACATCTAGGTCAAACCAAAAGGTCGGCAGAAAGAGAAATTCAGAGAGAACTAATAGCTGTTTTGCACCCCGGGCCCCTTTCCTGCATGTCCACCCTTCCATCCATTATTTTATAACCCCTGTGATTCATTCCTCAATGCTTCATGCCTGCCTTTTTAAAAAAAAATTGTTTTCAAAATCTAATTTTCAAATACTTTTAATTCTTTAACTTTTTTTTTTAATTCCTCCTTAGAAATTTTTAGGTCGCTAAAATCTGTTTTCTTAATAAATTTGCTGCCAAATTTTGTTCTGGTATGCATTTTCCTTTTTATTTTTTTATTTTCTTATTTCCTTGATTTTTAATAAAAATAAATAAATTCTATAATTCCACAAATAATGAAATTGATCCAAATTCCTTTTATCATTTTCCATGATCATCAGAAAAATAGAATTTATGGAATTAATTCATGTAAAAATCAATTGGACATTGGTGAGGTCCAACATATGAGATGTTTGTCATTTGATTATTGATTCTATATGATATACTTGTTGATTGTTAATCAATTTTGCTTTGTTATGGTGATACATGTGAGATATTTTTGTATCTGTTATCACACACTAACCTTGTATAACCTTTTGTTGCTAAGGTATGCCTCATCTCCATCTTGTTTGCTATTTTATTCTCTTTCATTATGCATGACTTACTTTATCTCCTTAATATCCATTACTTAACCAATTAATCGCTACACTTCCCTCAACTTAGTCAGTAGAGACCTTTTTAAGGCTTGTAACCTGATCCATAGACATAAACTCGGGTTTTTCCAAAAGTTCAAGGAGTCATTTTTCTTAGGGTTTTAGTTTCTTGTTTTATTTTCCCTTCTAAAAAAATAAAAATGAGTGGCAACTTTTTATAAAATACAGTTTTTACACTCTAAAATGCAACACTCGCCATCGAGTAGGGATGCCCGTGAAAAATGCGGGTCCACACTAGGTTAGATTGGGTTAGCTCAAATAGATGCCCCAATTTGGCCCATAATGTTATCTATCATTCACACACAAGAACAAAAAAAATTATGAAATTTTTGAGAAATATTAGTGAAAAATTAGATATCGACCATGGTCGAAGTGGAATAGATCACAAAAATCTCAACCAATTGATGTTTCCATAAAATCATCAATAAATCAGTGATATATCGTCCATATATCAATGTGCAACAAAAAATTGGTGACATAACAAAGTTTTCGTCCCTAAGTGCAAAAAAAATTGGCGATAAATTTGGAAAAAAAATGTTGATTTTGCTTATTATTTTGGTGGCATAAATTGGACTTCATCTAACAACTAGAATTTAATCTGGCCTTATCCAAAGGCCAAAATCATGCTCGTGTATTTTAAAGGTGCATTCAAATAATTAAAATCCTAATCTAAGGGCCAAGATTAAATTTGGCCTTGATCCAATGACCATAATTACACTTGTGTTTTTTAAAGCTAATCCAAACGGTCGAATGCCTAACCAAGGGCCAAGATTAAAAATATGGCCTTGATCTAATTAGGACATGATTCCAATGATTATTTGAAGATCTAATGGTCAAATTTTATCTAGATTTTGATCTAACATCCAAAAATGAATTGTATCATTAAAATCCCCATCCAACGACTATTTTGGCCTAAAATTTTCTATAAATCTTTATTCTCAATCCATTTCATCCATAATTCAATTGAAATTATCTTAATTTCATAATGCTCAAATTTTATTTGTGATTATTCTCAAAATTTTATAAATTTGGGAATTTGGTGTTCATGTGTTATATGAACTCCAAATCAAGGTTGTTTAATTAATTTAAAGTATCAAGTATGCACTTAAGTCAATTTAAATTATACAATTAGCATATATTTAATAATTTAAATGATAGAAATTATTAGTTTTTTTTAATAATGGTTTAATACAAAAAAAAATGGATTAGTTTTTCTTTTAAAATTAGTATAGCATTGAAATTAATTATAGTCCATTGTTTATTCAATTTCATGTTTTGTGTAGTTTACTTTCAATTGCAATTAAATTTAATATTATTTTTATATTCAAGTTAAATTATACTCTATTATATATCCAATTTAATTTATATGCATGGTTCTACATTTTAGTCATCTAAGTAATTAGTACATGTCCAATATATTTAAGTAAATTAAAATAATGATTTAATTTTAGTATTTTTACAATTAGTATACTTTTGAAATTAAATTATAGTGATCAATTGTTTATTCATTTTCATGTTATACTTCACATTCAATTGCAATTAAATTTAATGTTAGTTTTATATTCAAGCTAAATTATAATCTATTGTATATCCAATTTAACTCATATGCATTGCTCTATATTTTAATAGTCTAATTAGTACTTGTTCAATATGTTTAAGAAATTAAATTAATGGTTTAATTATACAAGTTATAGAGAATGATTAGTGGAAATGGAAGTGGAAGTACATATAGGAGTGGTGCAATGGGACAAGATCTTGCTTGGAAGTATTGTACACTTGTGGAGGGAAATAGAAATGACACAGTTTGTAACTATTATGATCTACTAATTAAGAGTGGAGGCATTACTTGATTTAAATTTCATTTATCACATATAGAATTGAACTCGAACACCAAAATGTGTCTTAAGAGTACCTCCCAAAGTGAAATAAGAGTTAAGAAAGCTTTTGCATTAAAAAAAAAAAAAAGTAAAGCAAAAGTAAAGAAAGCTGCAGATATCTAAGAGATTCAAGCTCAATTATGTGGCACAACGGGAGGTAGTCAAAGACATGTCATAGATGAGGATTATGATGATCATGACAATTATGATACGAACATCTACCCAGTTGATATGCACCCTAATGAGCGCAATGCTTATCAAGTTGCAGTTTGAGCCTCGAAAGCTATTGAATGAGATCAACAACAACAAGAAATGTTTGTGGGAAGTAAGCATAAAACATGGGAGCCTTCATGTCCTAGTGATGCACCAAGGCAAATGTGAAATTCATAGAAATGTTTGATATTTCTCCATCACTAGTTATTCCCCCTTAGTGTACAAATCTTCCACAACAAGACAAAGAAGTATCAAAAATCTATTCAAAGGTGGTTCTATCAAAGAAAACATGGGACACTTGATTAGCAAATTCTTCATTTATGAGAGTGTTGCACCATATAAAACAAACTCTCATTACTTCAAGAAAATGATAATTGATACATAAGAATCAAGTAATTAGTATATTTTTATATTCTTTGAGTATGTGTAGAATTTCTTTACCTATTTTAAATATTCCTTACATGTGAATTGCAAGTATGGGTATTGAGTGTTTATGGTCGTGTGTACATTGATAGTTAAAAAAAAAAAAAAAAAGGAATAAGGATGCATCTAGATAGGAAGAATTAGATATGTTGGGAAAAGAAAAAAAAAATAAAGAAGGGCTAAGAAATGGCCTTCATGGTGACCTAGGAAGGGAAGAAAATAGTATTAATAATAAACAAAAGCCAATTTGTGTACTACTTGCATAGGAAAATAATAATGATAATAATAATAATAATAATAATAATAATCCATTTGTGTATTGTTTGTGGAGGAAAGTAGTATTAATAATAATCAAAAGGTAAGAGAATGTAAGATGAGGCTAATAAATCGAAATAATTATCATTATTATTATTCTTAATAAAACAATTTAATGTAGATAAATATTCTTAAGGGTTTTAATTTAGATAAATTAGGAAAGAGAAATAAACTATTATGAATAAATTTTGGAAGGAACCCAACTTTTATAAAAATTTGGAAACTCATTAATTAAATTATCGTTGTTTGAAAAGTTGAATATAATATTAGGGTAAATAATGTTTAACATAGGAAATTAATTAAGATTCCCAATACTAAATAAAATATTTTTAAGATTTTCAACTTTATACTTTTAGATAAATATTCAATAGTAATAGTTGTGTATGATATTATGTTAGGTGAGAATAATTCTTCAAGATTGTGAGTGCTTATTCAAGGCAAGAGAAATTAATACAGATTTTGTAAAAGAAAATATTTCTTTTTATATGTTATTTTGAATTATGAAATTTTTTATTTATATGCATGGATCAATATATATATTTTGCATTAAAAATATGTTTTATCATTTCCTTTGGTTATAAAAATGATAATTGTGGAGATATGATGCTTTATTTTATAAGTTTGAATTAATGAAATAAAGTGTTTGACTCTGGTTTATATGATCCTAGTCAATGGGTTATAATTATTAACATTTACGGCCTTAGTTAACGGGTTATAATTATTGACATTTTCGGTCCTAGTCAACGGGCTATAATAGTTGACCTTATGACCCTAGTCAATGGGTTATAATTGTTGATCTTTGGTTTCGTCCATCTTAAAAGGAACAAATTTGAGGCTAGCCACTCATTTATGAAGTCCCACTTAAATGGAGGACTCCATTTATTATTTGATAACCAAAGTAAAAATATTTTGAATGTACTTGATTTGAATCTGATATGAAATTGTTTTGAAATAGATATAAGAATGTTTAGTTAAAAAGTTTTGAATATATTAGCACATTTGAACTCAAAAGTTTTTACAAAAATGATTAGACCTTGTTTGTAATTATAATTGAAAATGTTTGATCCATGAAACTCGATTGATATTTTTTATTGGGCTTTGAGTTCATTCCCCTTCGTTGACATTTGTTAGGTACTCTTAGTTCAGCCAATGAGTGATGGTTAGGTTAGGGAATTTTCTTTATTAGAATTTTGGTTCAAACTTTATTTTGGGCATTGTTTAGATGTTAAAATTTAATTCTCGTTTAAATTATTTTAGTTTGGAGTTATTTGGAAAAATAACACTTAGGTTGATGTGTTACTTTTAAAGTTGAGAATTTAGGATTATAGAATTTATTTATTTTTACTACCATGAACATGAATTTATTAATTGGAAACCATCCGGCTACAAGATAATTGTTTGTGTCATTCCACTTTGAGCCTTTGGGCTTAAGGTGTGAAACTTGCCCTTGGAATGAGTTTTGAGGCATGACACAAATAATTAAAGGTCATCCGGAGAAAACACTCAAACATCCACTTCATGCTACAAGTAATTAAGTTTTATCTATCTTCCTAAGTTGTTAGTTTTAAATTATTTAATTTTCTTTTACCAAATACTAATTTTACTTAACTGTTGTAGCATACTTCCTAAATCTAAGGTTTCAATACAGGCCTAGAGTTGGTATAGATCCTGAGCTACTTCAAGCTATCCATGAGGTTTTTACTATAGACCCAATGGCCAAAGCGCTTGAGCAATTTGGAAATGAGGTAAACTAAAAAGTGTTATTTTGCACGATCCAATCAAACAATAATTTCACTCATCATTTTATCTCAACATTTAATAAAAATATGATATTAATATATTAAATATTGAATGCATAGCTTATACTCTATCAAGATAAGAAGAGAGGATTCAAATATCAAGCGACAATCATAGGGAGGTCATAGATAGTCTCAAGTGAGTACTATTTGTTAATGGGAAACTAAAATTTATAATCATTATTATAGATTTACAACGTAAGTATTCATAAAGTTATAAATTTGGCTACAGTTGAATGGTGGTCATGCATGGAAACTATACGCCTACATTGAGAAAGCTAGCTGCCAAAGTTCTATCACTAACTACATCATATTTTGCTTGTGAGAGAACTTGGAGTACTTTCACTCTCATCCACACAAACCAACAAAGTCGTCTGGGTTACCCTCAACTTCAACAATTAGTTTTTGGTTATTATAATATGAAACTAGAGTTACACGATATAAAGACAGAAAATGATAAAGTTATTGATAAAGATTACCTTGATCTCCTTGAAGGTGGGTGAAAAAGAGGAGAATCAATTGTTCTAATGAGTCAAACCTTTAAACTTAAATGATGATGTCGAGAATCCCAATCCATGAATTGCCGCTCATGCTTGAGAATTAGGTGTTGATGTTAAACGAATGTTATTCGAAGAAGTTTATAGTGAGAGTTTCAACAAAGACATAGGGGATTCATTTCAGGAGGCATTAAATTCCCAACCTTCAATTGATTCCACAAGTATTAGACAAAGTAGTAGACCTAACACTACTGGTACTTCTACTTCTAATTTTGATGCTTTTAGAGGAGGTGGAACTATGATAAAGGTAATGATGATACTAGAAATGATAGAAATAATGTTAGATAACAACAACAAAGTCAATATCCAATGAGCTCATCCACTTGTGAAGATGATTTCATGCACTGCACATAATATAAAGACCATGGCTTTAGAGGAGCTAGTCCAAGTATAGGAGTCATTGAGAAGTCGTATAGAGGAACAGAACGAAGGATGACACCATTTAACAAGGATTCATTTTTAGTTAGTTTTGAGTCTATGAGTATAAGGACTCAATTTAGTGACTCACTAACTAAGGCTAATATTTACCCTCCTTATATGATGGGTTATGGTCAACCTCCTCAAGATTATGCGATGGGCTCAAGTTCAACCGATGAAGACTATGGTATGTTTAACTATTCTCCTTCTGCATAAATGTCATACCACATTTCATATCAGATGCAAGAAGGATTTGTAATAAGCACATGGGTGAACCTCAAGTATCCCATCCATATAGAAGTAATGGGCAAGACTCAAGAGATCTATGCATGACATGTTCAGATTTTTAATTAATACTATCGAGACTCAGTGAGTCGATACTAATATTGTCTCCAACAAAATATGAATCCTTCATCTAGCAATTCTATTGAACCACATCGATTATCATTTTGGTACTAAAGGGTCCTTACAATATAATATGTACAAATTATTGACATTTAATGAAATCAAATCTTTAAGGTAGTTTAATAATGAGTATACTTACAAGATTCATATTTCTTATCACAAATTATATTATATTATATATATATATATATATATATATATATATATATATATATATATATATATATATATATATATATATATATATATATATATATATATCAATTTATTCAATAAAACAATTTCAACATGTTTATTATATTTCTTTTATCATTTCTAAGAGTTTTTTCCAACATTTCCATGAGTTTTGATCAATTTTTTTTCCATCAATATTTTATGTCAAAATATGCACCAATATTTCTCAATATACCTCAATATATTCGTAAAACTGAATTATCAATATATCCATCAAAACTAATATTTTTATCCTTGTTTACACATGATGTAATAACATTATAGAAAATTTTTTGAAAGAGTTCTTGTTTAAGAATCATAAAATAAATGAATGTCACTAATGCACAAAATGGCTAAGAAGCATATTATTTTCATTGTATCTCAAATTTAATTGTTACACCAGTCCATGTATACTTGAGCTTTCAAAGCTACAGTAAACTGCGCATAACTTAATCATGTACTCGTAATTGTATCTTCATTAGATAAGAGACATGCAATATGTCCACTAGTGAATTCATGTGTCAAATAAATAATAATAATAAAACTCATCCTAAAAAAATCTTCTTATCATCCCCATGTCAAGATTTTTATGAAAGTACAGTCTTTTTAAAAATAAAATTTAAAAATATAACATATTATAAAATATTTCCAATTCTACGATAGTTTTTGTCATATTGGATTCTTACACGAAGAAATTGGATTTTAATAAAAGTCTCTAAATCCAAACACCTCACCCATTTCCCCAAGCAAAAAAACCTTAAACCATTTCCCTCTTTCTCTCATTCCCCAATGTTTAAACAATTGAATTTGCATGTAATAAATGGCATAACTTCTAAGTATCTCATATCACATACTGGATTATGGAATAAATTGAATGAGTTGTTTAAAGGATTGAGATTTGAGAGTAGAGAAGCCCTTTAATATGCTATAAAACGTTATTCAATATGTCGAAATCAACATTTGTTGTTTCTTAATCAAAGCCACATTTATGAGTAGTGAGATATAAGTAGTAGGAAAAATGTAATTGGAGGCATCATGCTTGTCATCATAAAAACCATGGAATGTTTGAGATAACCAAGTACACAACCCTCACCAAATACTCTAAATTATCATAAGATCACTCTCAACTAAATTGTACATTGATTGCAAAAAAGATCCAAAATGTAGTCCAAATGGATCACAACACCTCTATTGCAACATTGCATAAAATAATGAAGAATAAATTTGGCTATGATGTCCATTATAAGAGTATTTAGGAAGCTAAGAGAAAGGCAATGCTTAGAGTATTCGATGATTGGGATGAATCTTATCAAACATTGCCTAAGCAGATGAACATCCTTCAGCTAACTAATCTTGGAACAAATATTGTTTGAAGATAATTAAAGTATGAAAGATAATTTATTTCAAAATATGATATTTTAATGCAATATCTTTAAATCTCTAGTCACACTAATTAATGCATATTTACTATATGCATATATTATCACACTATGGAGCCAGGACCATTAGATCATATAATTCCACATAGATAGGACACACACAGAGAGGTCATCTCTAACATGGGTAGGTGTTAACTCAAAAGAGCTCCATTGTCTACATTGCGAGGTAATTTTCCATTGCACTAGTGCACTAGATGGACATATTATTCCTTGATTGCAACAAGCAAGCTTATATAGTGTTGCACACTTAGAATTCATTTCCTTATATTAACATCTTATCACTACATTTGTCAAGAAATGGCAATCAAAGACTCATACCTTCCACTTACCTTAGGAGGTGTGCACGATTTCACTATAGGACCTTGTCATTCTTATTGGACTAGTAGTAGATGGAATAATAGTTACTAGTAGCACATGTCTAGATTGGGGACATGTATGTCATTCTTTATTAAGGCTCATTCCTAAGGATAGAGACATACATGGGCAACACCTTCATCTTACATGGTTTAAGTTTCCCTACTTTGACATTGGATGTTGATAAGGAGTTTATTCAATGTTATAAAAGAGCATATATCTTATAACTCATTGGAGTTTTTCATTTTTTAATAAAGTTTAGCGATAAGAGGCGCATCTTATGTTTTTACCATTTCTAGAGGATTTTTAGGTTGCTAGTGGTTATAGTTAGGGTAGCGTCTATTTAGCTTGGTTTTATTGATTGTTGTATTGAGCTTCTCAAATTTATACACATGATATATTTGATCCACCGATTTTACTTCAATTATGGGTATGGGATAGGTTCTCATTTATTGCACCTCATCATTTACATAGAGCTCTAGATAATGACCAATTGCCTCTATCTCCATTGGTCATAATGCATCATTACCACCAATTTTACTATTATGAGGATATAAAAACTTAAATCCTACCATTTATTTATTTGTTTGTTTGTTTTTTTATTTTTATAGTTGGAGAAATGATTTTTATACTACTTCAAAATCCATGCACGTTTTAGCTCAATATAGGTACCAACTTAATCACCTTATAGTAGATCAAGTGAAAAAAGTTTGTTTTATTTCTCAAATTTTTTTTTTTTTTTGTTAACAAATTTCAAACCATTGATTTTATCTAACCTTTCTTGACTACAGATTATATGAAAACCATATGTTAATAACATGAATGTTGGAGTTTTTTTATTATTGTACATATGGGAAAGATATATAGTGCACTATCTCACCTTTGATATGTTTCCACATAGTTGAATGACATGAAAGTAATCAAGTATTGTGGCCATTTGGATTTCGTCAAGGGATTCCTCAACCATGTGATAATGAGTCCATCTTACATAAATGTGATTTGAAAGTTAGATATAATGTTGATTACATCGGTCGACATCAACACTAAATTCTACACTAGGGTTCTAAGCGCAAGCATATTGTTAGGAGTGAGATGACTATAGGTCCATTAAAGTGTCATGATCCATACATGGTGTGGTACCATTCCATTACTCATCAATTTCTTACTCGGACTAGGTCCTTTCATAAGCTACTAGTAATTTGTATATGTCTTAGCTCTTTATTGAAGTTTATTTTTATTTTTTTATAAGAATTTAAATTCTCTCCTATTTGACTTATAGAGTACCAGCATAACACCTTTAGTATAAAATAATCATGATTGATATGAAATGTCGAAGATGTCTCTTCAAGAGACAACATCCTTAATACTTTTAATATGGAAAGTGTTCTTTCAAAAGATACCTTTAGTATAACTTCAAAATTTTTTTTTTCCCCAAATGTGAATGATATAAAAATTATGGAATCATTTTTTTTTTTTTTTTTTTTTGTCATTGTGTGACAAATATGAAAATTATGAAAGGTGTTTCTTTAGTATAAATCTATTTTTTTTTCAATGTGTGATTGATATGAAAATTATGAAATGCGTCTTTTCAAGAGGCAACTTTAATATAAATTCAATTTTCTTTTTTGTGTGACTGATAATAAAAATTATAGATAAATTCATTTTTTTAATGTATAATTGATATGAAAATTATGAAAAGTCTCTCTTCAAGAAACAACTTTAGTATAGATTCAATTTCTTTTTTACAACTATCCCCTTTTAGGAAATTTTTTGTAGAAGTTAAAAAAGCCCTAGGTCATTCCATTTTAGGTTAACCGCTTTTTTAGACATGTTCTAAATGAAAATTTGTCCAATATCCACGGGTAACATACCAAAGTAGTAGTCATGAACTTATCACTTTAAAACATAATTGATAGTCACATACAACATAAGTTGAGGTTTCCTCTTTAACATTAAAATGTAGGGACTCACTTCCTTTATTTTTTGGGTGGTCGGATAGCACAAATAGTATGATAACATATGAAGATGAATTATCTTTTTATAAAGAGCATATATCACTTGCCACCATACAAATATGAGTTTAGTGTCTTGCAAACCAAGTAAACTAATACATTTAACTACAAAATCACAAAGATAACTGAATATGCCATTAGTTAGCTCATTGTAGTTTGATATTCATTGCAAAAATTTAAATCTTATTTTGGATCCCATTTCAATAAAAGAGATTATTTGCATGGGACTTATATTCTCAATTGAATTTCCTTCTACAAGTTTATCCCATCTCTTTGATGAACTTCTAAATTTTAATTCAAATTCTACTTTATAACAATAAAAAAAAATAAAACTAAAAAGCAAAATAAAAATAAAAAAAGGCAAAAAAATTTTGCGCAAAGCAAGTGTTTGAGCCACGAGTAACACTAGGTATGTTAATTGGTCTCAACTTGAGTTGTGCTCCTATCTTTCTTGAAACCTCCTAAAAGGAAAATTGCCTCACAAGAATTTTGATAGATAACTTGTTTTAGAACCTTTTACATATCCTAACTCCTAAGATTGAATAGTTGTGTTTAAAAACTCATACTTGGCTTATTCTTTTAGAATTTAACACCAACAAATATTAAAATTAGGGTTGAAAATAAGGATATAACTTTAAGGGGTTGGTTGGGTTACAACCTAAATCAAGCCCAACCAAGGTGGACTCACTCCTAAGGCCACAAATGACTCTTTAGTTTTAATAACTTTGCAACAAAAACAAATATAAAAAAATTGCATTTTCATTCAACTGAATTATTTTTATTTTTAATCTCTATACTAAATTTTATATAGTATTATCTTTGAAATACAATACAATTATACAATTACATGGTAAGTTTCCTAGTTAGAAGGGACCAAATAGTAAAATTATGTAAGGGAAATTAACTAGTTAGGGGTTGCATGGATCATGTCGTATTGGCTTTGTATAATGTAGGGGTAAGAAGCAGTAAATATTTACTCAATCAAAATATGATCCATTTAATAATTATGTTATAATGATCTAACATGAATACAACTTGTTTATTATATGGATAATACAACATGATCTGTTTAATCTTTTTAATAAATAAGTAAAGTTGATTTATATAAGAGTTGACATGGATAATCCATTAACATGATTCTAACCTATTAAACCTGTTAATACATATGATTCTAACCAACTTAACTTGTTAACATGATTGTTATCTATTGAGCCTATTTGAAAATTTAAATTTATAAATATATTATTTTAAATTACATTTTAGTTTCTTTTGATTGTTTAAGTTTTAATTTTTTTAATATTAATTAATTTAATTATATAACCTTAATTATAATATAAAAAATAAATTAAAAGTTTTATTCCACACTTGTTTAATGTTTTTATAAAATATTTTTAATCTTTATAATGAAATATATAAATTTAAATCTTATAATTTTTAATAATTAAAAATATAAAATTAATAAATTTATACGAATAAAATTTGTTAAAAATAGGTTGAATCATAAATAAGTCATTTTGACACGATCATATAATAGGTTAATATGACATGAATATATAAATGAGTTAAACCAATTAAGATTACTATGATACAAATAAGATTATAAATGAGGTGAACCTACCAAAATGGAAAGGTTCATTGTATAAAGGAACTAAAATATGATCCTACTTGTATTTAGAGCATGTATGGTTAAAGAGAGTCACGAGATAAAGGAAACTAACCATAAGTGTGATTCCACTTACATATGGTGTCCACGAATGTCTTCCCAACTCTAAGGGATACTCAGAATTTGAATAACTACAAATTAAGAAGTTCAACAAAGTCAAATAAAAATCTTGATCCTGTTGGAGACTCTTTGGGATAGTTTATTGTTTTGGAATATTCTGTAAATATTTGATTTAATATGTTTAGGAATCAATTTATTCTTGTAAAGTAGGCACAATAATTATAGGAAGTGATACACTAGAAAGTCAATTGTATCTTGTATATATACTTTTCTTCATATCAATGAAAATTAACAGAAAAACTATTTTCAAACCTTTCTTTCAACAACCCAATCTCTACATGGTATCAGAGCAGCACTCTAACGAGATCATGGCTGAACTAGAACCAAATACCCTTGCAATGTTTGCCTCTTCTCCTCCATCCATCATCAACTCGTTTAAGAACACACACTCCTTAATCTCCATTAATGTCTCTGCTCAAGCCCCTCTCAAACTCAACACAACAAACTACACATCATGGAAAATTCAATTACATAATCTTCTTGTCGATTATGAATCTCATGGGTTTTATTGATGGAACCCGACCTTGCCCACACCCTATTCTCAAAGTAAATGGTGTTAACACGATCAACCTAGAATACTCACTTTGGATTCGCTAGGACAAACTGATCCTTAATGCTATTGTTGGATCACTATCTCCCACAATTATCTATTCATTGCCTCTTCAAAAACATCCAAGGATGCTTGGACAACCTTCGCTACAACCTATGCTAAACCGTCGAGAGGGCGTGTTATGCAAATCAAATGACAACTTGCTAATCTTTCTAAAGGATCTCAAAGTGTCAGTGAATACATGCAGTAAATTAAAAGTCGAGCCGATGAACTCGCCATGATGGATGCTCCAATCAACAATGAAGACTTGACCATCAAAATCATTGAAGGACTTAGTGCAAAATACAAAGACATTGCCTCAACAGTCCGGGCCCATGAAACCCCAATCTCAGTTGAAGAATTGCATGAGAAACTCCTTAATTTTGAAGCCCATTGTGCACCCGCATTTTTCACATGCGTCCCCACTCAATGAGCGAAACTCGCTTTTAATTTGGTGAAAAAATTGGAAAAAGTCGGAATTGCCACTTATTTTATTTTATTTTAAAAGGAAAATAAAACAAGAAATAAAACCCTAAAAAAATGAATCCCTAGTTTTTGGAAAAGCATGCCTTTGAAAAACCCGAGTCTAGGTCTAGGGATCAGGTTACCTATTGGGAAGGTACCTCTAGGAGGTAGCACCCCTCTAAGCCCTATAAAGGTCTCTACTAACTAATTTGAGGGGAATGTGACAATTAATCGGTTGATTGAGGGTATCTAGGTAAACTAAGGTGATTTCCAAAAAATAATATGCTAAACAAGAAAACTAATTACAAATCAGAAAGGAAATTTAGAGTGCGTACCTAGATTGCTTCTTATGCGCTATCACAAGACACCAAAGTTAGTTCAAATAATATATCATCTAGCATGCGTTTTATAAAAAATAATTGAACAATGAAACAAATACTAATACACCCAAACACTATCGATCATAGGCATAGTTCACAATGACACACATATTCACTAAATTTAAAAGGTGGGGGTTATGGGGGTGTACCTGGATAGCATAGATAACTTATAATGTGCTTCCATAAGACATGAGGGGTAAGATAATAATAAAATAAAGAAATCCTAGCATGCTTGTTATCTAATTAGCATAGCAAAAATGATCAAAGTATACGAAAACATCAATTATCACATATCTTGTATACAATTCCTGAAAAATAAATATAAATATGATTACAACAAGTAGTAAAGGCGGCAGAAAAAAAATGAGTTTTGAAAATATTTTCTTATGTAGGGGTTTCACCAATTCCCCAATTGATATACACGAATTTAGCCTATAATTATCCCATTTGTTTGAGACCATAAGCTTGAATTCGCATTCCACTCAAAACCAGAATTTTTTAAAAACACTGAGGAAGATGCAAACCGACCAAAACATGGTTGCATATTACTTAAGAAAATGAGGTTTTGATTCTAAGGGCTTTAAATGAGTTTTTTTTTTATTTAAAATAGATTTTTAAAGGGATCCGTTGAGAAATGTGTTATATTTTAAAACAAAAGAAATTAATCTGAAAAAAATAAAATGTATGAGAAACAGAACACCAAACGAAACAAACGGAAACAAAATCATAAAGTAAAATTTTTAGCAACCAAGCAAACTGAAATGATGTGAATAGAGGCCAATCTTCATTATTTTTCGATGGCCTCTGAAAAATAAATTTGACGAGAGACTACCAAAGTAATAAACTATTAAAACTTAGATCAAATAAGCTAACCTGATACTCACCGAGAATTAATGACTAATTTTCAAGAAACACATCAATTAAGAGGAACAATCAAGAATTAGCATGTGATCAATTAAACACACAAACGTATCTAGATTGATAAAGATGGACCAAATTAAATCAGGGCAAACATGAATTTTCAATCATATAATTAATTTTATTAGTGAGCTAATATTATAGAAAATATCTAAACTGAATAGATGAGTGAGACTAAATCAGAGTAAACTAAACATAGACACCTTTTAATGTGGAATTGATTTTGTTAATAACTTAAAACTATAGAAAGAAAAACACCTAAAATAATTAAAATGAATCAAACGAAATGAAAGCAAGCTAAAACAAAATATGAATTCATGGAATCAACTTCCTAAATAAATTTGCATTATTAAAATGACATCTAAACTCAAAATGAATTAAATATTAATTAAGGCAAATTTAAAAATCCAATATTTAACACATAAGATCAATTATTTTAACCAAATACAATTTTACTTAAACCAAAAATTAAATTATAAAACTATCCAAAACAAATTTTAAAACTAAATTTCTAACCTAGAAAATTAATCTTATTAATAAATAAATAAATAGATAACGTGTGAATAAATAAATATAACTAAAGCAAAATACAAACTCCTGGAATTAATTTTTTTTAAGTAAACTTACATCACTAAAATAAAATCTAAGCTTAACAAATGTTTTTAACACTAATTAAGGCAAGTTTAAAATCTATTATCTCGTCTTCGGTTTCATCATCTTCATTCCAAGATTGGCGTCTCCAATGGAACCATCATCTTGTGAGGGCATGTTGGAGACTCTTTGGGATAGTTTATTATTTTGGAATATTCTGTAAATATTTTGAATATTGTGTAAATATTTGATTTAATACGTTTAGGAATCAATTTATTCTTGTAAAGTAGCCACAATAATTATAGGAAGTGATACACTAAAAAGCCAATTGTATCTTGTATATATACATGTCTTCATATCAATGAAAATTAACAAAAAAAAAACTATTTTAAAACCTTTCCTTCAACAACCCAATCTCTACATATCCTTCGTGATAATGAGCAAATTTTCATTCATTTTCTTTCTTGTTATTAAGTAAGCAAATCACATGGTTTGCTAGGGTTTAACCTCACATATAAGGCGACTACAGTGTATTGCATGACATACCAAAGGGTAACAAAGTCAACTCAAGTGCAATCACATGACTCCCTTTGTCTTTTTTATTTAAAAAAATAATAAAAAATCAAATTGTGTGATCCACTCTAACTTCATGAACAAGTAATCTAAAATGCAACTTGTGAAATGTCGATTGCAATGAAAAAAAAATTCAATCACATCAAATCTTCACCTACCATAGAAAATTTGTGCAATATAAAATTTGGGAATATATATATATATAAAGAAAATGTTGGAGTCAAGCGGGTGTCTAAATTAGAGTAACCCAACCCGATCCAATCAAATAAGATATATATATATATAAAGAAAATGTTGGAGTCGAGCAGGTGTCTAAGTTAGAGTAACTCAACCCGATCCAATCAAATAAGATATCAGAGGAGCAGTTTCTTGAAATGGTCAGAAACTGCACAGAAACCATTCCATTAAAAAAATGGAAATATCACCCTCTCTTACTTCTTTGTGGAAAGAAAGACTGATATAAGTCAGAAAGAAAAGTTCTTTAAAAAATGTGAAAGACTTTTTGTACTATGAAACAATGTTTTTTAATTTTAGTGTGGTTTCATTCATAACTTAGACGAATAATTGAACAGTGAATTTTTTTTTTTTAAATCTTAGGTATTTGAAAAAAGTAATCCGAAATTTTCCTACAAAAATAAAAAATAAAAAATCGAAGGAAAAATGAGAAAATTTAATTTAGAAGTTATAAATTATTTTTATATATTTTTAAAATTCATTTTATTTAAATTTTATTTTAAATTAAAATTAAATAATATAAAATCCTTATTTTTAAAACTAATTTTAATTATATTTTATTTTTATTTCTATTTTTGATAAAACACCTAACATGTGAATATTACATTAATCAATTGTGGGATACAAGTGATTGCCACCTATCATTCCCAATTTTAATAAATATAGTTAATCAATTAAAATCACTGGCTTTTATAGTTGACGATATCATAAGGTTGTGACCTATATCAAGTGATAAAAAAATTAAATTGATCCATCACATCATAACTCTTATCATAGAGTTGGAGGGTTAAGAATCTATAATTGATATCATAAGGAATTCTTTGGTTTGACCCTAAATTAAATTGACTTAGCACGCCATTTTTAGTTGAGGAATAATTTATGCCCATAAATCTAATTTACACATGTATAAATAATTTTAATCTAAATATTTATTGTGAATTTTATAAAAATATAGGAATTATAGCCATTGAAATCATAAAGTATCTTCTAGATAGAATTCTATCTCTACATCACTTTTAAACTATGTTTTAGTATCAACTCCATTGAAAATTTAATTCATAATTCAACTTCTATTGTTTTCAATATTATTTAATTTCTGTTTTTTTTAACTTAATTTTAAATAAAATTGTTTAATAGTGATAAATATTAAGTTATTTGATTTTTTAATATTTTATTTCTATTAAATATTAAGAAGTAAAAAAAATAATAATAGATTATATTTAGTATGAAAAAGGTCAAACATTTTAATTTTTTCTATTTAATAAAAAAATTATGAAATAAATAATAAATCAACAAAAAGTTATAAAAAATAAACTAATGACTTAAAAATTCAAAAGCAAATTGCTTTAAAACAAACAAACAAATAAACACCACTTTACTTTTTTTTTTTTTTTCACTAAACTGGCTTTTATGTTAAATTTGTCTTTTCAAAAGATAAATTCTGTTCAAACTTAAAAAGTACCATAATTTTATAATTATTTTTTATATTACAGTTTTTAAAAAAATATACTACTCCTTAGGAAAACCCTCTTTGGTTATATATAAATCATATTATATGAATATTTGTTATTTTATAGAAGAAATGTAAAACATTTCATTTCAATATATTTATGGAAAAAGAAATTCGGATTTAGTTCACTGGGTTATCATATTGTCAATTCAATTTACAAAAAAAAAAAAAAAAAAAGAATATGACTGGGATGAATAAAGCCCATTAGTGTCCTGGTATCGATTAACCCTTTTCATTCAACCTTATAAAGGATTGAATTACAAAGTTTGAGAAACTTTCAAAATCTTTACTTAGAAAAAAAATAAAATATAGATCTACACGTTTTAACTTTTATTTTACTTATTTTTATATTTTATATAAAATTAAATAATTTAAAAATATATAAAATCAAGGACGAAATCAAAAAAGTGGTTGAGGAAAAACATTATATGAAACTTATTTCATAGAACATTAAAATTTTTATTAATTTTAATTATATTTTATTTTCTTTTAAAAAATAATTTTTAAATTTTTTTTATTTCCCGAATACTTTATAAAATTAAACATAGTCTTTAGAGACCTGTAGATGTGTGTGTATAGGTATTATCAACAAATATAGATGTTACTTAATTTAATGGTGAAGCTCCAAAGCATTCAAGGCGGATGCCAGATGATATCAAGTGAAAGCTGTTTCCGCAGGACCCCCAAATAATAGGGCATGCAACAAAAACCAGACCGGCATTCTATCACATTCCATCGATTAAGGCTGCTTTCACAACTACCCAAACTCAATTCTCATCGATATATTATAATTAAATTTTAAAATGTTAAAATTAAGAACCACTAGTTAATATTGGAGGACTAACGTATATACACTGTAAGAATGACTAAAACTTGATGTCCAAACTACTTCTTTTACAATTAGAAACCACTTCATTTAATTTTTCAAATTAGGTTAAGGTAATATTTTTCATAATTTGTATTGAAATTAATCTTCAAAATATGGTTTTGTCTGAATTTTTTTATTTTTTTAAAAAAAGAAGGGCCAACACGACGTGCGATTAAAAGAGGGTCAAATGGACAAAAATAAAATAAAATAAAATTAAACATTCAGCATTTAAAAAAGGAGGTTAAATAATTCTCTTAAAAATATTTTTAAAGAAAATATTTTTACTAAAAACATTTCAAATAAAGTATTGTGAAATGCTTTCTTAATTAATATGATTTAAAGCAATAGTGGAGCTAGAAATTTTGGTGACGAGGGCAAAATAAAAAATTCGTATACTATATTAAATATTAATAAATTTTCATATTTTAGAAATGATAGTATCAATATCATTTAAATAACTAAAATATTTAAAAGTTTATAAAAACTATTCAAGTAATATTTGCAATTTTTTTTAATAAAAATATTAAGAAATTTGATCAAAACATTTTTAATAATTTTTAAAATATTTTGTTACAGAGCTTTTAGAAAAAATTTAAAAGTCTCACTAATAATTTTTTTGGATTTTTTAAAATAATTAAATATAAATTACTTAATAATGGTAAAATTTTGGTAATCAACTCTAAATTAATAAATGTTTTGTTAAACCTAAAAATCTAAACACTTATAAAAATCTTTAAATTAAACTAAAAAGTGCCTACCAATAAAAAGATATTTAATAAAATATCAAATATTTAAATAAAATTAAATTTTATCAAAAATTAAATAGCATATATTTGAATAATTGTGTACTTACGTATTCATGAATTAAAAATTATTTAATTAAACCTAAAAGTCCAAATATTTTAAAAAATCTCAAAATTAAACAAAACATAGCTCACAATAAAAAAAATATTTAATAAAATATCAAATACAAAATTAAAAAAAAAAATATTTTTTAGATTTATTTTATGTATATTAGGATTTAAATAAATTTAATTTTAATATTAAATAAATTTTAAAATACAAACAAACAAATATTTTATAAAATCTATTCAATATTTATGCTTATCTAATTTTTTTATTTTTTTTTCACATTCAAAAGTAATTTTTTAAAGGGGATATATATATATATATATATATATTTAAAATTTGAGGGGGGCCATGCTGAGCCTATGGTGGCTCCGTCCAGTTGCACATATCTCCGACTTTTGATCCCTCTTGCAAACAACACAAAAATATATATATTTAAAGTTTGAGTAAACTTGCACTCAAAACTAGTCTTTTCCCTTATATATAAGGGAAGGCCCTCTCCCTCCAGTTGCACATATCTCCAACTTTTGATCCCTCTTGCCAACAACAATATTTCCTTCTTAACATTTAGGCTCTACAGGTATGTATTTGCCTTTTCTATCATTTCATAGTCCAATTCTTTTCCATCACTTTTTCTGCGATTGGAAACCTTTCACTTCTGCCTCCTTTACCCTCACTACATTGAGCTTCTTGCACCACAACCAACCCTATCACCATGCATGTCTTGGCATGATCTTTTTTCTTCTGTCTTCAAATTCGTTTCTCTTTTGAAAATTATTCTGCATCCACTTATACACCTTATGACTTTGTTTAAATTTCCATAGGGAATGTGGAAGCTGAAAATAGCAGAAGGCAAGGGGCCATGGCTGATGACAGTGAACAATCACATCGGCCGACAACACTGGGAATTTGACCCAGACGCTGGATCTCCACAAGAACGAGCTGAAGTTGAAAGGGTTCGCGAGGAGTTCAAGAAGAACCGCTTCCAATTTAAACAAAGCGCTGATCTTTTGATGCGAATGCAGGTACCATTTAAACTAATCTCTCTCCTCTCTCTTATGGATTGAAATGTACAAAATTAGATTCTTGTTTTGAAAAATGTTTCATCTTCCCATTGCTTTATTTAATAAATATTTTACATAAAAGTTAGTATTTTTTTTTCTTTATTTCAACTAACACTACTATATAATAAGAAAAGTATTCTTATTGATTATGTATGATGATGTAGCATATATACTTTTGTTTTGTACAAATTTTTGATAAGTTTTTATTCAACATTTATATTAATTAAATCATTAATTTTAAATAGAAAAGTATTGTTACTCATAAGCACTTTATAAAAAATGACTCAAATATTTTAAATTTGATATAAAAAAAATAACTTACTGTCAAAATTAATTCTTAAAAGACTATTTTCTATGATGCAAAACTCGTCTTCTATTTTCAAATATATATAATTAAAATATATTCCTTGAAAACACATTTTTCAAAACAACTTTTCAAAAAATTATTTTTTTATAAAAAAAATTATTAAAATCTGAGGGGGCCATGCTGAGCCTATGGTGGCTCCGTCCATTCCGTCCCTGATTTAAATATTTAAAGAGTAACCACGCGCAAAGTAAAAAATAAGAGAAAAGAATGGAAGAGATCCAAGAAATACCAGGGAGGACCATTGGATGTTCAATATTATATCTTGGCCATCCATTTTAAATTTGAAATAAAATTTCCACTTAACCAATTAAGGGAAGAACCAGTGGCCTTCTTTCTTCCTCCCTTCTCAACAATTTTTGGTTTAAATAAAATAAATATGAAATAAAAATAGAATTGGAAAAAAATAAAAATAAAAATGATATAAAATTTGAAAACATATTTATTAACAAAAAAAAAATCATCATATATCATAATTAAATTATTTTATTTTTAACAAATTATTAAACATTTAAATTCAACATAAAAATGAATATAGTAATATTTTAATATGAAATGAGTATTTTCATTAAAATTCAACATTTTGATAATCATATGTAAAACTTAGGTAATTAGATCGTCCTAATTTTTTTTCGTACTCTCCAAATTTTACATTTTTTGAATTTAAGGTTTTTAAAGTTAAATTATAATAAAATAAATTACTAATACTCTTTTGAGTTACTAATGATAGTATTTTCGAAAATAAATTTGTAATTTCAAAAATTTTAAAACTAAAAATCAATATGAAAAATGTGATGAAAGTACCAAACATGTATTTATCACATTTTTCGTACTGTTCTCATATGTTTCGTACCCTAAATTATTTATATTTTTAAATTTTCATATTCACTTTTTAACTTGAAATAACAATAACATAGTTTAATAATATTATTTTGAGTTATTATTGATAGAATTGTTACAAAAAAAAAAAAAAGAATTTTAAAATTTTAAAATTAGAAATAATGTAAATTGTCCTAAAAAAAATTAGAAAATTAAAACACTAAAAAATTAGAGAAGATACGAAAAATGTGAGAAAATGTATGAAGATTATGAGAAATTCTCACATTCTTTATACCCTACATCATATTCTCCATATCCTAAAATTTAAATTTTTTTCGATTTTCTCCACTTAAAAATACAAATAATATTGTTTATTGATACTAATCAAGCTTAGAAATGATGAAAACTATTTTCAAGAAAATTAAAAAATTAAAACACTACGTAATTGTAAAATATTATATTTTCAAAGTTCGTACATTTTTTTATAAAGTTCGTACACTCTCTTAGAAAGTTCATACCATCTCTTTGTACCCTATCTTAGAAAGTTCGTACCATACCTTACAAAGTTCGTATCTTTACTTACAAAATTCGTACCATATCTTAGAAAGTTCATACAATCTCTTAGAAAATTCGTACAATCTCTTAGAAAGTTTGTACCTTTTCTTACAAAGTTCGTACCCTATCTTACAAAGTTCGTACTCTATCTTACAAAGTTTATACCCTATCTTACAAAGTTCGTACTCTATCTTACAAAATTCGTACCCTCTCTTATGACTTTGTTTAAATTTCTATATAAATAGCAAGTAACTCTCGATCATTTTAGTGTAAATTCAATTTTTTATTTTTTTTAAGATGTATCGTTGATATGAAAAATATGGAAGATGTTTTTTCAAGAAATACCTTTTAAAATGGTAAAAAGTATTGTAGATTTATCAATAGTTTTATAACTACTATATTTTAAGAATTTTTGTTCAAAGTACTATTTTTTAAGAATTATTTTTTAAACTAGCTGTAGAAGTTAAAAAAATCCCTAGTATCACCTGAACTACTTCACACCCAGGGATTGAAAAATCGGAAAATATCGCCGATATTTCGAAGAAATATCAGATATCGATCGTCACCGAAATGATAATCGCCACCGATTATCGATCCACGGAAATATCGCCAAAAAATCGGCAAAATCGCCGATATATCGGCGAAATATCGGTGAAGCACCGATAAATCGGAGAAAAATCGCGAGTGGATCTGACGCGCGGAGCAACCGGAGGTATTTTTACCGATTTTTCGGAAAATTTCCTGATATTTCCTACCAGTCCAGCCCGCGCAGTTGTGTTTTTCAGCCTGGCTCAAAAATCGTGGATTTAGGGTTCGTGAAATTTAAATCCAATGGCACAACAGCAAAGAGACCCCTAAAACAGATCTAGAAAACACAGGAAGCAAAAGAAAAGCAATTTTTTTTTGTTTTCTTTGGGGGTTTTGAATGGATTTTCTCGGAAATCAAACGAGGATGAATTTTCCCAGAAATCGAATGGGGGATGGATTTTCTTGGGAATCAAACGGGGGTTGCAAAAAGAAAAAAATAATAACATGATTAGATTAGTACCTGCGAGGATTGAGATTTGAGAGTAGCAAAGGAAAATAGGGCTTTTTTTTTAGGGATTCTCTCGTTGGAGGACAACTTCAGAAAAGGGTTCCTGATGCTCCGTGCCCGAGAGAGAAGTGGGTGCCTTTTTTATTTTTTTATTTTTAGATTTAGTGGAGATAAAAAAATAAAAAATAAAAAATAAAAAAATCATGAGAACAATTTTCCACTCTCTATATAAATAATTATTAATTATCAACCTTTATTTTGATTATTAAATAAATTAATATTAATAGAAAAAATTGTTATCACATATTTTTAATAAAATTTTAAAAATTAAATCTCAAATAAGATATTTTATATAAATTAATTTAATTTTTTATTTAAAATATAATAAAATATATTTTAATAAAAGTATTTTAAAATTTTTAAAATAAATATTGTCTTCAAGATGAACTCCCTTCATCTAATAATATAATGAAATCACATTGATATCTTCCTTAGTATAAGGACTATTGCAATCTCATATATATTATATTTATATATAAATTGTTTTTATTTAATAAAATTAAATATTTCTTAACTCAATTTTAACTTTATACACTTTCAAAATTCATATATATTATTTTTAAAATTCAAATGTCGAATCTACCAATATATCTCTATTTATGATATTTTTCTTCTTAATTATATATATATCAATTACACTAATAAGATAACTTTAAAATGTGTATTTTTACTTATTTTATCATTTTTTGAAGTTTTTTCAAGCATTCCTATTAATTTTAAATAATTTTCACTCCACCGATATTTATGAAAAAATATCCACCGATATTTCTCCGATATTTCCGATATATCCGTAAAATTGAAGTACCGATATATCCGTAAAAACCGATATTTCAATCCTTGTTCACACCTACTAGGAAAATATTTCATGTCTTCTCAACTTGATGGGAATTTATATTGATAGTAAACATAGTCAGGAAAAGGAAGGAATCATTTTTGTAGAGGCTTTTATTACTGCACCTTCCTACCTACTAAATTTATGGCTTAGGAGATCCTAGACTTAATTTCCTTTATAAGTGATTGTAAGAATAAACAATTAATTAATTAATTAATTACTGTTTTCAACTTTAAAACTTTTGGAATTAAAAGGGGTTCTTGCTTTCTATGAACTTTAGTTCTAAGAGGATTGACTTAATGTTTGATTAACACCCTTTGGAATAAATTCTTACTTTTTTGAAATTTTAACTTGATTGGTAGAGTTTTAAAAATTAAAAGAATTAATTGAAGCGATTTTTGAATTCACATTTATTTTTTATTTTTTATTTATACCTGAGATACCTTTAGTGGTTAAACCCCTCAACAACTAATATCGGATAAATTCAAGATATCATTAGTGACAAGATTCCGAATCCAAATCATATGTCACCTACTAAAACCATACTTTTTAGTATTCGTCCCGACCAACTAGATTTTTGAATTCACTTATATATTAGTAAATACTATTGCTACCGATTATTTTTATTATTATTATTATTTACGTCAAAGATTAATTGATTTTTTTTTATTAATAGAATGTTATAGAGTACAAACAC